>NC_073256.2:3648863-3951893 GCF_029289425.2 Pan paniscus
TGTATAAACATGGTAATAACTACACCACCATCTATATAAACATGGAAATATCTACACCGCCATGTGTATAAACATGGAAATATCTACAATGCCATCTGTAGAAAGATGGAAATATCTACACCGCAATCTGTGTAAACATGGAAATATCTACACCGCTATCTGTAAAAACATGGAAATATCTACACCGCCATCTGTATAAACATGGAAATACTTACAAAGTTATCTGTATAAACATGGAAATATCTACACCGCCATCTGTATAAACATGGAAATATCTACACTGCCATGTGTCTATACATGGAAATATCTACACCGCTATCTATATAAACATGGAAATTACTACACCGCTATCTGTATAAACATGGAAATTTCTATACCACCATCTACATATCCATGGAAATATCTGCACCGCCATCTGTATAAACATGGAAATATCTACACGGTCATCTGTGTATAGATGGAAATGTCAACACCGCCATCTGTGCAAACATGGAAATATCTGCACCGCTATCTGTATAAACATGGAAATATCTACACCGCCATCTGTATAAACATGGAAATACCTACACAGCCATGTGTATATACATGGAAATATCTACACCGCTCTCTATATAAACATGGAAATAGCTACCCCGCTATCTGTATAAACATGGAAATATCTACACCACCATCTACATATCCATGGAAATATCTGCGCCGCCATCTGTATAAACATGGAAATATCTACACGGTCATCTGTGTATAGATGTAAATATCAACACCGCCATCTGTACAAATATGGAAATATCTGCACCGCTATCTGTATAACCATGGAAATATATACACCGCAGTCTGTATAAACATGGAAATATCTACACCGCCATCTCTATAAACATGAAAATATCTACACTGCCATCTCCATAAAGATGGAAGTATCTACTCCGCCTTGTGTATAAACAAGGAAATATCTGCACCACCATCTGTGTAAACATGGAAATATCTTCACCGCTATCTGTATAAACATGGAAATATCTACACCGCCATCTCCATGTCCATGGAAATATCTACGCCGCCATCTGTATAAATATGGAAATATCTACAGGGCCATCTGTGTATAGATGGAAATATCAACACCGCCATCTGTACAAATATGGAAATATCTGCACCGCTATCTGTATAGCCATGGAAATATCTACACCGCGTTCTGTATAAACATGGAAATATCTACACCGCTATCTCTATAAACATGGAAATATCTACACCGTGATCTGTATAAACTTGGAAATATTTACACTGCTATCTGTATAAACATGTAAATTTCCTCACCGTTATCTGTATAAATATGGAAATATCTACACCGCTATCTGTATAAACATGGAAATATCTACACCGCTATCTGTATAAACATGGAAATATCTACACCGCGATCTGTATAAACATGGAAATATCTACACCGCGATCTGTATAAACATGGAAATATCTTCACCACAATCTGTATAAACAAGGAAATATCTACACCGCTACCTGTATAAACATGGTAATATCTACAACACCATCTATATAAACATGGAAATATCTACACCGCCATCTGTATAAACATGGAAATATCTACAACGCCATCTGTAGAAAGATGGAAATATCTACACCGCAATCTGTGTAAACATGGAAATATCTACACCGCTATCTGTAAAAACATGGAAATATCTACACTGCCATCTGTATATACATGGAAATATTTACAAAGATATCTGTATAAACATGGAAATATCTACACCGCCATCTGTATAAACATGGAAATATCTACACTGCCATGTGTATATACATGGAAATATCTACACCGCTATCTATATAAACATGGAAATAACTACACCGCTATCTGTATAAACATGGAAATTTCTATACCGCCATCTACATATCCATGGAAATATCTGCGCCACCATCTGTATAAACATGGAAATATCTACACGGTCATCTGTGTATAGACGGAAATGTCAACAACGCCATCTGTACAAACATGGAAATATCTGCACCGCTATTTGTATAAACATGGAAATATCTACACCGCGTTCTGTATAAACATGGAAATATCTACACAGCTATCTGTATAAATAGGGAAATATCTACACCGCTATCTCTATAAACATGGAAATATCTACACCGTGATCTGTATAAACATGGAAATATTTACACTGCTATCTGTATAAACATGGAAATTTCTACTCCGTTATCTGTATAAATATGGAAATATCTACACCGCTATCTCTATAAACATGGAAATATCTACACCGCCATCTGTATAAACATGGAAATACCAATACAGTCATCAGTGTAAACATGGAAATATCTACACCACCATCTGTATAAACATGGAAATATCTTCAATGCCATCTGTATACACACGAAAATACCTACACGGCAACCTGTGTATAGATGGAAACATCAACACTGCCATCTGTACAAACATGGAAATATCTAAACTGCTATCTCTATAAACATGGAAATATCAACACTGCGGTCTGTATAAACATGGAAATATCTACACCGGTATCTGTATAAATATGGAAATGTCTACACCATGATCTGTATAAACATGGAAATATATACACCGCTATCTGTATAAACATGGAAATATCTGCACCGTTATCTCTATAAACATGGAAATATCTACAAAGACATCTGTATAAACATGGAAATACCTACACAGTCATGTGTAGGAACATTTAAATATCTACACTGCCATCTGTATAAACATAGAAATATCTACAAAGCCCTCTGTATAAATATGGAAATATCTGCATAGGCATCTGTGTAAACATGGAAATATCTGCACCGCTATTTCTATAAACATGGAAATACCTACACCGCTGTCTCTATGAACATGGAGATATGTACACCGCTATGTTTATAAACATGGAAATATCTCCACTGCTCTCTGTATAAACATGGAAATATCTCCACAGTTATCTGTATAAACATGGAAATATCTACAGCGCCTTCTCTATAAACATTGAAATATCTACACTGCCATCTGTAAAAACATGGAAATATCTACACCGCCAACTGTATAAACATGGAAATACCTACAATACCATCTGTATACACATGGAAATATCTACACAGCCATCTGTATAAACATGGAAATACCTACAATATCTTCTGTATACACATGGAAATATCTACACAGACATCTGTATAAATATGGAAATATCTTCATCGCCATCTGTATAAACATGGAAATATCTACACCATGATCTGTGTAAACATGGAAATATATACACCGCTATCTGTATAAACATGGAAATATCTGCACCGCTATCTCTATAAACATGGAAATATCTACAAAGACATCTGTATAATCATGGAAATACCTACACAGTCATGTGTAGGAATATTTAAATATCTACACTGCCATCTGTATAAACATAGAAATATCTACAAAGCCCTCTGTATAAATATGGAAATATCTGCATAGGCATCTGTGTAAACATGGAAATATCTGCAGCGCTATCTGTATAAACATGGAAATACCTACACCGCTGTCTCTACAAACATGGAAATATGTACACCGCTATGTGTATAAACATGGAAATATCTCCACCGTTATCTGTATAAACATGGAAATATCTACAGGGCCATCTCTATAAACATTGAAATATCTACACTGCCATCTGTAAAAACATGGAAATATCTACACAGTCATCTGAATAAACATGGAAATATCTTCACCACCATCTGCATAAACATGGAAATACCTACAATACCCTCTGTATACACATGGAAATATCTATACAGCCATCTGTATAAACATGGAAATACCTACAATATCATCTGTATACACATGGAAATATCTACACAGACATCTGTATAAATATGGAAATATCTACACCGCCATCTGTATAAACATGGAAATATCTACACTGCCATCTGTAGAAAGATGGAAATATCTACACCGCTATCTCTATAAATATGGAAATATCTACACCGCCATCTCTATAAGCATGAAAATATCTACACTGCCATCTCCATAAAGATGGAAGTATCTACTCTGCCATGTGTATCAACACGGAAATATCTACACCACTATCTGTGTAAACATGGAAATATCTACACCGCTATCTGTTTAGACTTGGAAATATCTACACCGCCATCTGCATGTCCATGGAAATATCTATGCCGCCATCTGTATAAACATGGAAATATCTACACGGCCATCTATGTATAGATGGAAATATCAACACCGCCATCTGTAGAAACATGGAAATAACTACACCGCTATCTCTATAAACATGGAAATATCTGCACTGCCATCTGTAAAAACATGGAAATACGTATACAGTCATCTGTATAAACATGCAAATATCTACAATGCCATCTGTATACACATGGAAATATCTACTCAGCCATCTGTATAAACATGTAAATATCTACACTGCTATCTCTATAAACATGGAAATATCTATACCGCTATCTGTATAAACATGGAAATATCAACACCGCGATCTGTATAAACACGGAAATAACTACACCGCAATCTGTATAAACATGGAAATATCTACACCGATAACTATATAAACATGGAAATATCTACACCGCGATCTGTATCAACATGGAAATATCTACACCGCGATCTGTATAAACATGGAAATATCTACACCGCTATCTGTATAAACATGGAAATATCTACACAGCTATCTCTATAAACATGGAAATATCTACACCGCCGTCTGTATAAACATGGAAATACCTACAAAGTCATCTGTATAAACATGGAAATATCTACACAGCCATCGGTATAAACATGGAAATATCTACACAGCCATCTGTATATACATGGAAATATCTACACCGCTATCTGTATAAACATGGAAATAACTACACCGCTATTTGTATAAACAAGCAAATATCTACACCGTGATCTGTATAAACATGGAAATATCTACACCGCCATCTCTATAAACATGGAAATATCTACACACCTATCTGTATAAACATGGAATTATCCACACCGCTATCTCTGTAAACATGGAAAAATCAACACCGCTATCTCTATGAACATGGAAATATCCTCATTGCCATCTCTATAAACATGGAAATATCTACACCACGATCAGTATAAACATGGAAACATCTACAACGCTTTCTGTATAAACATGGAAATATCTCCACTGCTATCTCTATAAACATCGAAATAACTACACCGCCATCTGTATAAACATGGAAATACTTACAAAGTTATCTGTATAAACATGGAAATATCTACAGCGCCATCTGTATAAACATGGAAATATCTACACAGCCATGTGTATATACATGGAAATATCTACACCGCTATCTATATAAACATGGAAATAACTACACCGCTATATGTATAAACATGGAAATATCTACACCACCATCTACATATCCATGGAAATATCTGCGCCGCCATCTGTATAAACATGGAAATATCTACACGGTCATCTGTGTATAGATGTAAATATCAACACCGCCATCTCTACAAATATGGAAATATCTGCTCCGCTATCTGTATAACCATGGAAATATCTACACCGCGGTCTGCATAAACATGGAAATATCTACACCGCTATCTCTATAAACATGGAAATATCTACACCGTGATCTGTATAAACATGGAAATATTTACACTGCTATCTGTATAAACTTGTAAAGTTCTACACCGTTATCTGTATAAATATGGAAATATCTACACCGCTATCTGTACAAACATGGAAATATCTACACCGCTATCTGTATAAACATGGAAATATCTACACCGCGATCTGTATAAACATGGATGTATCTACACCGCGATCTGTATAAACATGGAAATATCTTCACCACAATCTGTATAAACATGGAAATTTCTACACCGCTACCTGTATAAACATGGTATTAACTACACCACCATCTATATAAACATGGAAATATCTACACCGCCATGTGTATAAACATGGAAATATCTACAATGCCATCTGTAGAAAGATGGAAATATCTACACCGCAATCTGTGTAAACATGGAAATATCTACACCGCTATCTGTAAAAACATGGAAATATCTACACCGCCATCTGTATAAACATGGAAATACTTACAAAGTTATCTGTATAAACATGGAAATATCTACACCGCCATCTGTATAAACATGGAAATATCTACACTGCCATGTGTATATACATGGAAATATCTACACCGCTATCTATATAAACATGGAAATTACTACACCGCTATCTGTATAAACATGGAAATTTCTATACCACCATCTACATATCCATGGAAATATCTGCGCCGCCATCTGTATAAACATGGAAATATCTACACGGTCATCTGTGTATAGATGGAAATGCCAACACCGCCATCTGTGCAAACATGGAAATATCTGCACCGCTATCTGTATAAACATGGAAATATCTACACCGCCATCTGTATAAACATGGAAATATCTACACAGCCATGTGTATATACATGGAAATATCTACACCGCTATCTATATAAACATGGAAATAGCTACCCTGCTATCTGTATAAACATGGAAATATCTACACCACCATCTACATATCCATGGAAATATCTGCGCCGCCATCTGTATAAACATGGAAATATCTACACGGTCATCTGTGTATAGATGTAAATATCAACACCGCCATCTGTACAAATATGGAAATATCTGCACCGCTATCTGTATAACCATGGAAATATATACACCGCGGTCTGTATAAACATGGAAATATCTACACCGCCATCTCTATAAACATGAAAATATCTACACTGCCATCTCCATAAAGATGGAAGTATCTACTCCGCCTTGTGTATAAACAAGGAAATATCTGCACCACCATCTGTGTAAACATGGAAATATCTTCACCGCTATCTGTATAAACATGGAAATATCTACACCGCCATCTCCATGTCCATGGAAATATCTACGCCGCCATCTGTATAAATATGGAAATATCTACAGGGCCATCTGTGTATAGATGGAAATATCAACACCGCCATCTGTACAAATATGGAAATATCTGCACCGCTATCTGTATAGCCATGGAAATATCTACACCGCGTTCTGTATAAACATGGAAATATCTACACCGCTATCTCTATAAACATGGAAATATCTACACCGTGATCTGTATAAACTTGGAAATATTTACACCGCTATCTGTATAAACATGTAAATTTCCTCACCGTTATCTGTATAAATATGGAAATATCTACACCGCTATCTGTATAAACATGGAAATATCTCCACCGCTATCTGTATAAACATGGAAATATCTACACCGCGATCTGTATAAACATGGAAATATCTACACCGCGATCTGTATAAACATGGAAATATCTTCACCACAATCTGTATAAACAAGGAAATATCTACACCGCTACCTGTATAAACATGGTAATATCTACAACACCATCTATATAAACATGGAAATATCTACACCGCCATCTGTATAAACATGGAAATATCTACAATGCCATCTGTAGAAAGATGGAAATATCTACACCGCAATCTGTGTAAACATGGAAATATCTACACCGCTATCTGTAAAAACATGGAAATATCTACACCGCCATCTGTATAAACGTGGAAATATTTACAAAGTTATCTGTATAAACATGGAAATATCTACACCGCCATCTGTATAAACATGGAAATATCTACACTGCCATGTGTATATACATGGAAATATCTACACCGCTATCTATATAAACATGGAAATAACTACACCGCTATCTGTATAAACATGGAAATTTCTATACCGCCATCTACATATCCATGGAAATATCTGCGCCACCATCTGTATAAACATGGAAATATCTACACGGTCATCTGTGTATAGACGGAAATGTCAACAACGCCATCTGTACAAACATGGAAATATCTGCACCGCTATTTGTATAAACATGGAAATATCTACACCGCGTTCTGTATAAACATGGAAATATCTACACAGCTATCTGTATAAATAGGGAAATATCTACACCGCTATCTCTATAAACATGGAAATATCTACACCGTGATCTGTATAAACATGGAAATATTTACACTGCTATCTGTATAAACATGGAAATTTCTACTCCGTTATCTGTATAAATATGGAAATATCTACACCGCTATCTCTATAAACATGGAAATATCTACACCGCCATCTGTATAAACATGGAAATACCAATACAGTCATCAGTGTAAACATGGAAATATCTACACCACCATCTGTATAAACATGGAAATATCTTCAATGCCATCTGTATACACACGGAAATACCTACACGGCAACCTGTGTATAGATGGAAACATCAACACTGCCATCTGTACAAACATGGAAATATCTAAACTGCTATCTCTATAAACATGGAAATATCAACACTGCGGTCTGTATAAACATGGAAATATCTACACCGGTATCTGTATAAATATGGAAATGTCTACACCATGATCTGTATAAACATGGAAATATATACACCGCTATCTGTATAAACATGGAAATATCTGCACCGTTATCTCTATAAACATGGAAATATCTACAAAGACATCTGTATAAACATGGAAATACCTACACAGTCATGTGTGGGAACATTTAAATATCTACACTGCCATCTGTATAAACATAGAAATATCTACAAAGCCCTCTGTATAAATATGGAAATATCTGCATAGGCATCTGTGTAAACATGGAAATATCTGCACCGCTATTTCTATAAACATGGAAATACCTACACCGCTGTCTCTATGAACATGGAGATATGTACACCGCTATGTTTATAAACATGGAAATATCTCCACTGCTCTCTGTATAAACATGGAAATATCGCCACAGTTATCTGTATAAACATGGAAATATCTACAGCGCCTTCTCTATAAACATTGAAATATCTACACTGCCATCTGTAAAAACATGGAAATATCTACACCGCCAACTGTATAAACATGGAAATACCTACAATACCATCTGTATACACATGGAAATATCTACACAGCCATCTGTATAAACATGGAAATACCTACAATATCTTCTGTATACACATGGAAATATCTACACAGACATCTGTATAAATATGGAAATATCTTCATCGCCATCTGTATAAACATGGAAATATCTACACCATGATCTGTGTAAACATGGAAATATATACACCGCTATCTGTATAAACATGGAAATATCTGCACCGCTATCTCTATAAACATGGAAATATCTACAAAAACATCTGTAATCATGGAAATACCTACACAGTCATGTGTAGGAATATTTAAATATCTACACTGCCATCTGTATAAACATAGAAATATCTACAAAGCCCTCTGTATAAATATGGAAATATCTGCATAGGCATCTGTGTAAACATGGAAATATCTGCAGCGCTATCTGTATAAACATGGAAATACCTACACCGCTGTCTCTACAAACATGGAAATATGTACACCGCTATGTGTATAAACATGGAAATATCTCCACCGTTATCTGTATAAACATGGAAATATCTACAGGGCCATCTCTATAAACATTGAAATATCTACACTGCCATCTGTAAAAACATGGAAATATCTACACAGTCATCTGAATAAACATGGAAATATCTTCACCACCATCTGCATAAACATGGAAATACCTACAATACACTCTGTATACACATGGAAATATCTATACAGCCATCTGTATAAACATGGAAATACCTACAATATCATCTGTATACACATGGAAATATCTACACAGACATCTGTATAAATATGGAAATATCTACACCGCCATCTGTATAAACATGGAAATATCTACACTGCCATCTGTAGAAAGATGGAAATATCTACACCGCTATCTCTATAAATATGGAAATATCTACACCGCCATCTCTATAAGCATGAAAATATCTACACTGCCATCTCCATAAAGATGGAAGTATCTACTCTGCCATGTGTATCAACACGGAAATAACTACACCACTATCTGTGTAAACATGGAAATATCTACACCGCTATCTGTTTAGACTTGGAAATATCTACACCGCCATCTGCATGTCCATGGAAATATCTATGCCGACATCTGTATAAACATGGAAATATCTACACGGCCATCTGTGTATAGATGGAAATATCAACACCGCCATCTGTAGAAACATGGAAATATCTACACCGCTATCTCTATAAACATGGAAATATCTGCACTGCCATCTGTAAAAACATGGAAATACGTATACAGTCATCTGTATAAACATGCAAATATCTACAATGCCATCTGTAAACACATGGAAATATCTACTCAGCCATCTGTATAAACATGTAAATATCTACACTGCTATCTCTATAAACATGGAAATATCTATACCGCTATCTGTATAAACATGGAAATATCAACACCGCGATCTGTATAAACACGGAAATAACTACACCGCAATCTGTATAAACATGGAAATATCTACACCGATAACTACATAAACATGGAAATATCTACACCGCGATCTGTATCAACATGGAAATATCTACACCGCGATCTGTATAAACATGGAAATATCTACACCGCTATCTGTGTAAACATGGAAATTTCTTCACCGTTCTCTGTATAAATATGGAAATATCTACACCGCTATCTCTATAAACATGTTAATTTCTACACCGCCATCTGTATAAACATGGAAATACCTATACATTCATCAGTGTAAACATGGAAATATCTACACCACCATCTGTATAAACATGGAAATATCTTCAATGCCAAGTGTATACACATGGAAATACCTACACGGCAATCTGTGTATAGATGGAAACATCAACACCGCCATCTGTACAAACATGGAGATATCTACAGTGCTATCTCTATAAACACGGAAATACCTACACTGCGGTCTGTATAAACATGGAAATATCTACACCGGTATCTGTATAAACATGGAAATATCTACACCATAATCTGTATAAACATGGAAATATATACACCGCTTTCTGTATAAACATGGAAATATCTGCACCGCTATCTCTGTAAACATGGAAATATCTACAAGGCCATCTCTATAAACATGGAAATACCAACACCACTATCGGTATAAACATGGAAATATATACACAGCCATCTGTAAACATGTAAATATCTACACGGCTATCTCTATAAACATGGAAATATCTACACCGCCATCTCTATAAACATGAAAATATGTACACTGCCATCTCCATAAATATGGAACTAACTACTCCGCCATCTGTATAAACATGGAAACATCTACACCGCCATCTGTGTGAACAAGGAAATGTCTACAATGCCATCTGTATAAAGATATAAATATCTGCACCACGAGCTGTATAAACATGGAAATATCTACATCGCTATCTGTATAAATGTGGAAATACCAACACCGCTATCGGTATAAACATGGAAATATCTACAACGCCATCTATATAAACATGGAAATATGTACACCGCTATGTCTATAAACATGGAAATACCTACACCGCTATCTCTATAAACATGGAAATATCTTCACCGCTATCTGTACAAACATGGAAATATCTGCACCGCTATCTGTATAAACATGGAAGTATCTACACCGCGATGTGTATAAACATGGAAATATCTACACCGCGATCTGTATAAACATGGAAATATCTTCACCACGATCTGTATATACATGGAAATATCTACACCACTATCTGTATAAACATGGTAATATCTACACCACCATCTATATAAACATGGAAATATCTACACCACCATCTATATAAACATGGAAATATCTCCAATGCCATCTGTAGAAAGATGGAAATATCTACACCGCAATCTGTGTAAACATGGAAATATCTACACCGATATCTGTAAAAACATGCAAATATCTACACCGCTATCTGCATAAACATGGAAATAACTACACCGCTATTTTTATAAACAAGCAAATATCTACACCGTGATCTGTATAAACATGGAAATATCTACACCGCCATCTCCATAAACATGGAAATATCTACACCCCTATCTGTATAAACACGGAAATATCCACACCGCTATCTCTGTTAACATGGAAAAATCAACACCGCTATCTCTATGAACATGGAAATATCTACACCGCCATCTCTATAAACATGGAAATATCTACACCACGATCAGTATAAACATGGAAACATCTACAACGCTATCTGTATAAACATGGAAATATCTCCACTGCTATCTCTATAAACATCGAAATATCTACACCGCCATCTGTATAAACATGGAAGTACTTACAAAGTTATCTGTATAAACATGGAAATATCTACACCGCCATCTTTATAAACATAGAAATATCTACATAGCCATGTGTATGTACATGGAAATATCTACACCGCTATCTATATAAACATGGAAATAACTACACCGCTTATCTGTATAAACATGGAAATATCTACACATCCATCTACATATCCATGGAAATACCTGCGCCGCCATCTGTATAAACATGGAAATATCTACACTGTCATCTGTATATAGCTGGAAATATCAAAACTGCCATCTGAACAAACATGGAAATATCTGCACCGCTATCTGTATAACCATGGAAATATCTACACCGCGTTCTGTATAAACATGGAAATATCTACACCACTATCTGTATAAACATAGAAATATCTACACCGCTATCTCTAAAAACATGGAAATATCTACACCATGATCTGTATAAACATGGAAATATTTTCACCGCTATCTGTATAAACATGGAAATTTCTACACCGTTATCTGTATAAATATGGAAATATCTACACCGCTATCTGTATAAACATGGAAATATCTACAACGCTATCTGTATAAAAACGGAAATATCTACACCACGATCTGTATAAACACGGAAATATCTACAACGCTATCTGTATAAACATGGAAATATCTACACCCCGGTCTGTATAAACACGGAAATATCTGCACTGCTACCTTTATAAACATGGTAATATCTACACCACCATCTATATAAACATGGAAATATCTACTCTGCCATCTGTATAAACGTGGAAATATTTACAATGCCATCTGTAGATAGATGGAAATATCTACACCCCAATCTGTGTAAACATGGAAATATCTGCACCGCTATCTCTATAAACATGGAAATATCTACAAAGACATCTGTATAAACATGGAAATACCTACACAGTCATGTGTAGGAATATTTAAATATCTACACTGCCATCTGTATAAACATAGAAATATCTACAAAGCCCTCTGTATAAATATGGAAATATCTGCATAGGCATCTGTGTAAACATGGAAATATCTGCACCGCTATCTGTATAAACATGGAAATACCTACACCGCTGTCTCTATAAACATGGAAATATCTTCACCGCTATCTGTATAAACATGGAAATACCTACACCGCTGTCTCTATAAACATGGAAATATGTACACCGCCATGTGTATAAACATGGAAATACCTACACTGCCATCTCCATAAAGATGGAAGTATCTACTCCGCCATGTGTATAAACACGGAAATATCTACACCACCATCTGTGTAAACATGGAAATATCTACACCGCTATCTGTATAAACATGGAAATATCTACACCGCCATCTGCATGTCCATGGAAATATCTACGCCTCCATCTGCATAAACATGGAAATATCTACACGGCCATCTGTGTATAGATGGAAATATCAACACCGCCATCTGTACAAACATGGAAATATCTACACCGCTATCTCTATAAACATGGAAATATCTGCACTGCCATCTGTAAAAACATGGAAATACCTATACAGTCATCTGTATAAACATGGAAATATCTACAATGCCATCTGTATACACATGGAAATATATACACAGCCATCTGTATAAACATGTAAACATCTACACTGTTATCTCTATAAACATGGAAATATCTACACCGCAATCTCTATAAACATGAAAATATCTACACTGCCATCTCCATAAACATGGAACTAACTACTCCGCCATCTGTATAAACAAGGAAACATCTACACTGCCATCTGTGTGAATAAGGAAATATCTACAATGCCATCTGTATAAAGATATAAATATCTGCACAGCGAGCTGTATAAACATGGATATATCTACATCACTATCTGTATAAATGTGGAAATACCAACACCTCTATCGGTATAAACATGGAAATATCTACAACGCCATCTATATAAACATGGAAATATCTTCACCGCTATGTCTATAAACATGGAAATAACTACACCGCTATCTCTATAAACATGCAAATATCTACACCACTATCTATATAAACATGGAAATATCTACACCGCTATCTGTATCAACATGGAAATATCTACACCGCGATCTGTATAAACATGGAAATATCTACACCGCGATCTGTATAAACATGGAAATATCTTCACCGCGATCTGTATAAACATGGAAATATCTACACCGCTATCTGTATAAACATGGTAATATCTACACCACCATCTATATAAACATGGAAATATCTACACCGCCATCTGAATAAACATGGAAATATCTACAATGCCATCTGTAGAAAGATGGAAATATCTACACCGCAAACTGTGTAAACATGGAAATATCTACACCGATATCTGCATAAACAAGGAAATATCTACACCGCCATCTGTAGAATCATGGAAGTATCTACACCGCAATCTGTATAAACATGGAAATACCTACACCGCTATCAGTATAAATATGGAAATATCTACACCGCTATCTCTATAAACATGGAAATACCTACACCAATTTCTCTATAAACATGGAAATATCTACACTGCAATCTCTATATACATGGAAATATCTACACTGCCATCTCTATAAACATGAAAATATCTACACCGCCATCTTCAGAAATATGGATGTATCTACACCGCCATTTGTGTAAACTTGGAAATATCTTCACCGCTATCTGTATAAACATGGAAATATCTCCACTCCCATCTGTATAAAGATGGTAATATCTACACCGCAATCAGTATAAACATGGAAATATCTTCTCCGCTATCTGTATAAACATGGAAGTAGCAACACCGCTATCTGTATATACATGGATATATCTACACCGCTATCTCTATAAACATGAAAATACTTACACCACCATCTCTGTAAACATGGAAATATTTACACCGCTATCTCTAGAAACATAGAAATAACTACACCGCCATCTCTATAAACATGCAAATATCTACACCGCCATCTGCATAAACATGGAAATATATACACAGCTCTCTGTATAAACATGGAAATATCTACACCGCCATCTGTATAAACATGGAAATACCTACAAAGTCATCTGTATAAACATGGAAATATCTACACAGCCATCTGTATAAACATGGAAATATCTACACAGCCATCTGTATATACATGGAAATATCTACACCGCTATCTGTATAAACATGGAAATAACTACACCGCTATTTGTATAAACAAGGAAATATCTACACCGTGATCTGTA
This sequence comes from Pan paniscus, assembly GCF_029289425.2. Taxonomy (NCBI): domain Eukaryota; kingdom Metazoa; phylum Chordata; class Mammalia; order Primates; family Hominidae; genus Pan; species Pan paniscus. Next base: position 3,664,225 of record NC_073256.2, read on the forward strand.
TAAACACGGAAATATCTACACCGCCATCTCTATAAACATGGAAATATCTACACCCCTATCTGTATAAACATGGAAATGTCACCACTTCATTCTCTATAAACATCGAAATATCTACACCGCCATCTGTAGAAACATGGCAATACTTACAAAGTTCTCTGTATAAACATGGAAATAACTACACCGCCATCTGTATAAACATGGAAATATCTACACAGCCATGTGTATATACATGGAAATAACTACAACCCTATCCATATAAACATGGAAATAACTACACCGCTATCTGTATGAACATGGAAATATCTACACCGCCATCTACATATCCATGGAAATATCTGTGCCGCCCTCTGTATAAACATGGAAATATCTACACGGTCATCTGTGTGTACATGGAAATATCAACACCGCCATCTGTACAAACATGGAAATATCTGCACCGCTATATGTATAAACATGGAAATATTTACACCGCGGTCTGTATAAACATGGAAATATCTACACTGCTATCTGTATAAACATTGAAATATCTACACCGCTATCTCTATAAACATGGAAATACCTACACCGTGATCTGTATAAACATGGAAATATCTACACCGCTATCTGAATAAACATGGAAATATCTACACCGCTATCTCTATAAACTTGGAAATATCTACACCTCTATCTGTATAAACATGGAAATATCAGCACCGCTATCTCTATAAACATGGAACTATCTACAAAGACATCTGTATAAACATGGAAATAGCTACACAGTCATGTGTAGGAACATTTATATATCTACACTGCCATCTGTATAAACATAGAAATACCTACACAGCCCTCTGTATAAATATGGAAATATCTGCATAGGCATCTGTGTAAACATGGAAATATCGGCACCGCTGTCTGTATAAACATGGAAATACCTACACCGATGTCTCTATAAACATGGAAATATGTACACCGCCATGTGTATAAACATGGAAATATCTACACTGCCATCTCCATAAAGATGGAAGTATCTACTCCGCCATGTGAATAAACACGGAAATCTCTACACCACCATCTGTGTAAACATGGAAATATCTACACCGCTATCTGTATAAACATGGGAATATCTACACCGCCATCTGCATGTCAATGGAAATATCTACGCCGCTATCTGTATAAACATGGAAATATCAACAATGCCATCTGTATACACATGGAAATAACTAGACGGCAATCTGTGTATAGATGGAAACATCAACACCGCCAACTGTACAAACATGAAAATATCTACACTGCTATCTCTATAAACATTGAATTATCTACACTGCGGTCTGTATAAACATGGAAATATCAACACCGGTATCTGTATAAACATGGAAATATCTACACCACGATCTGTATAAACATGGAAATATATACAGCGCTATCTGTATAAACATGGAAATATCTGCACCGCTATCTCTATAAACAAGGAAATATCTACAAAGCCATCTGTATAAACATGGAAATACCTACACAGTCATCTGTAGGAACATGGAAATATCTACACTGCCATCAGTATAAACATAGAAATATCTACAAAGCCCTCTGTATAAACATAGAAATATCTACACAGCCCTCTGTATAAATATGGAAATATATGCATAGGCATCAGTGTAAACATGGAAATATCTGCACCTCTATCTGTATAAACATGGAAATACCTACACCGCTGTCTGTATAAACATGGAAATATGTACACCGGTATGTGTATAAACATGGAAATACCTCCAACGTTATCTGTTTAAACATGGAAATATCTAAAGCGCCATCTCCATAAACATTGAAATATCTACACTGTCCTCTGTAAAAACTTGGAAATATCTACACAGTCATCTGAATAAACATGGACATATCTACACCACCATCTCTATAAACATGGAAATACCTACAATACCATCTGTATACACATGGAAATATCTACACAGTCATCTGTATAAATATGGAAATATCTACACGGACATCTCTATAAACATGGAAATATCTACACTGCCATCTGTATAAACATGTAAATATCTACACGGCTATCTCTATAAACATGGAAATATCTACACCGCCATCTCTATAAACATGAAAATATCTACACTGCCATCTCCATAAATATGGAACTAACTACTCCGCCATCTGTATAAACATGGAAACATCTACACCGCCATCTGTGTGAACAAGGAAATATCTACAATGCCATCTGTATAAAGATATAAATATCTGCACCACGAGCTGTATAAACATGGAAATATCTACATCGCTATCTGTATAAATGTGGAAATACCAACACCGCTATCGGTATAAACATGGAAATATCTACAACGCCATCTATATAAACATGGAAATATGTACACCGCTATGTCTATAAACATGGAAATACCTACACCGCTATCTCTATAAACATGGAAATATCTTCACCGCTATCTGTATAAACATGGAAATATCTACACCGCTATCTGTATAAACATGGAATTATCTACACGGCGATGTGTATAAACATGGAAATATCTACACCGCGATCTATATAAACATGGAAATATCTTCACCACGATCTGTATATACATGGAAATATCTACACCGCTATCTGTATAAACATGGTAATATCTACACCACCATCTATATAAACATGGAAATATCTACACCACCATCTATATAAACATGGAAATATCTACAATGCCATGTGTAGAAAGATGGAAATATCTACACCGCAATCTGTGTAAACATGGAAATATCTACACCGATATCTGTAAAAACATGCAAATATCTACACCGCTATCTGTATAAACATGGAAATAACTACACCGCTATTTGTATAAAGAAGCAAATATCTACACCGTGATCTGTATAAACATGGAAATATCTACACCGCCATCTCCATAAACATGGAAATATCTACACCCCTATCTGTATAAACATGGAAATATCCACACCGCTATCTCTGTAAACATGGAAAAATCAACACCGCTATCTCTATGAACATGGAAATATCTACACCGCCATCTCTATAAACATGGAAATATCTACACCACGATCAGTATAAACATGGAAACATCTACAACGCTATCTGTATAAACATGGAAATATCTCCACTGCTATCTCTATAAACATCGAAATATCTACACCGCCATCTGTATAAACATGGAAATACTTACAAATTATCTGTATAAACATGGAAATATCTACACCGCGGTCTGTATATACATGGAAATATCTACACCGCTATCTGTATAAACATTGAAATATCTACACCGCTATCTGTATAAGCACGGAAATATCCACACCGCTATCTCTATAAACATGGAAAAATCAACACCGCTATCTCTATGAACAAGAAAATATCTACACCGCCATCTCTATAAACATGGAAATATCTACACCACGATCAGAATAAACATGGAAATATCTACACCACTATCTGTATAAACATGGAAATATCTCCACTGCTATCTCTATAAACATCGAAATATCTACACCGCCATCTGTATAAACATGGAAATACTTACAAAGTTATCTGTATAAACATGGAAATATCTACACTGCCATCTGTATAAACATGGAAATATCTACACAGCCATGTGTATATTCATGGAAATAACTACACCGCTATCTATATAAACATGGAAATAACTACAAAGCTATCTGTATAAACATGGAAACATCTACACCGCCATCTACATATCCATGGAAATATCTGCGCCGCCCTCTGTATAAACATGGAAATATCTACACGGTCATCTGTGTATAGATGGAAATATCAACACCGCCATCTGTACAAACATGGAAATATCTGCACCGCTATTTGTATAAACATGGAATTATCTACACCATGGTCTGTATAAACATGGAAATATCTACACCGCTATCTCTATAAACATGGACATATCTACACCGCTATCCCTATAAACATGGAAATATCTGCACCGTGATCTGTATAAACATGGAAATATTTACACCGCTATCTGTGTAAACATGGAAATTTCTTCACCGTTCTCTGTATAAATATGGAAATATCTACACCGCTATCTCTATAAACATGGAAATTTCTACACCGCCATCTGTATAAACATGGAAATACCTATACATTCATCAGTGTAAACATGGAAATATCTACACCACCATCTGTATAAACATGGAAATATCTTCAATGCCAAGTGTATACACATGGAAATACCTACACGGCAATCTGTGAATAGATGGAAACATCAACACCGCCATCTGTACAAACATGGAGATATCTACAGTGCTATCTCTATAAACACGGAAATATCTACACTGCGGTCTGTATAAACATGGAAATATCTACACCGGTATCTGTATAAACATGGAAATATCTACACCATAATCTGTATAAACATGGAAATATATACACCGCTTTCTGTATAAACATGGAAATATCTGCACCGCTATCTCTGTAAACATGGAAATATCTACAAAGACATCTGTATAAACATGGAAATACATACACAGTCATGTGTAGGAATATTTAAATATCTACACTGCCATCTGTATAAACATAGATATATCTACAAAGCCCTCTGTATAAATATGGAAATATCTGCACCGCTATCTGTATAAACATGAAAATACCTCCACCGCTGTCTCTATAAACATGGAAATATGTACACCGCTATGTGTATAAACATGGAAATATCTCCACTGCTGTCTGTATATACATGGAAATATCTCCACCGTTATCTGTAAACATGGAAATATCTACAGAGCCATCTGTATAAACATTGAAATAACTACAGTGCCATCTGTAAAAAGAGGGAAATATCTACACCGCCAACTGTATAAACATGGAAATATCTACACCACCCTCTGTATAAACATGGAAATATCTACACAGTCATCTGTATATACATGGAAATATCTTCACCGCTATCTGTATAAACATGGAAATAACTACACCGCTATTTGCATAAACAAGGAAATATCTACACCGTGATCTGTATAAACACGGAAATATCTAAACCGCCATCTCTATAAACATGGAAATATCTACACCCCTATCTGTATAAACATGGAAATATCTCCACTGCTAACTCTATAAACATCGAAATATCTACACCGCCATCTGTAGAAACATGGAAATACTTACAAAGTTCTCTGTATAAACATGGAAATATCTACACCCGTATCTGTATAAACATGGAAATATCCACACCGCTATCACTAGAAACATGGAAAAATCAACACCGCTATCTCTATGAACTTGGAAATATCTACACCGCCATCTCTATAAACATGGAAATAGCAACACCGCTGTCTCTATAATCATGGAAATATGTACACCGCTATGTGTATAAACATGGAAATATCTCCACTGCTCTCTGTATAAACATGGAAATATCTCCACCGTTATCTGTATAAACATGGAAATATCAACTGCGCCATCTCTATAAACATTGAAGTATCTACACTGCCATCTGTAAAAACATGGAAATATCTACACAGTCATCTGAATAAACATGGAAATATCTTCACCAACATCAGTATCAACATGGAAATACCTACAATACCATCTGTATACACATGGAAATATTTACACAGACAATTGTATAAATATGGAAATATCTTCACCACCATCTGTATAAACATGGAAATATCTACACTGCCATCTGTAGAAAGATGGAAATATCTACACCGCTATCTCTATAAATATGGAAATATCCACACCACCATCTCTGTAAACATGAAAATATCTACACTGCCATCTCCATAAAGTTGGAAGTATCTACTCAGCCATGTGTATAAACACGGAAATATCTACACCACTATCTGTGTAAACATGGAAATATCTACACCGCTATCTGTTTAAACATGGAAATATCTACACCGCCATCTGCATATCCATGGAAATATCTGCACTGACATCTGTATAAACAAGGAAATACCTACACCGCAATCTGTATAAACATGGAAATATCTACACCGCTATCTCTATAAACATGGAAATATCTACACCAATATCTGTATAAACATGGAAATATCTGCACCGCTATCTCTATAAACATGGAAATATCTACAAAGACATCTGTATAATCATGGAAATACCTACACAGTCATGTGTAGGAACATTTAAATATCTACACTGCGATCTGTATAAACATAGAAATACCTACACAGCCCTCTGTATAAATATGGAAATATCTGCATAGGCATCTGTGTAAACATGGAAATATCTGCACCGCTATCTGTATAAACATGGAAATACCTACACCGCTGTATCTATAAACATGGAAATATGTACACCGCTATGGGTATAAACATGGAAATATCTCCACTGCTCTCTGTATAAACATGGAAATATCTCCACCGCAATCTGTATAAACATGGAAATATCTACACCGCCATCTGTATAAACATGGAAACATCAACACCGCGATCTGTATAAACATGGAAATATCTACACCGCGATCTGTATAAACATGGAATTATCTACACCGCTATCTGTATAAACATGGAAATATCTACAAAGCTATCTCTATAAACATGGAAATATCTACACCGCCATCTGTATAAACATGGAAATACCTACTAAGTCATCTGTATAAACATGGAAATATCTACACAGCCATCTGTATAAATATGGAAATATCTACACAGCCATCTGTATATACATGGAAATATCTACACCGCTATCTGTATAAACATGGAAACAACTACACCGCTATTAGTATAAACAAGGAAATATCTACACCGTGATCTGTATAAACATGGAAATAACTACAAAGCAATAAGTATAAACAAGGAAATATCTACACCGTGATCTGCATAAACATGGTAATATCTACACCGCCATCTCTAGAAACATGGAAATATCTACACCTGTATCTGTATAAACATGAAAATATCCACACCGCTATCACTATAAACATGGAAAAATCAACACCGCTATCTCTATGAACATGGAAATATCTACACCGCCATCTCTATAAACATGGAAATACCTACACTGCTGTCTCTATAATCATGGAAATATGTACACCGCTATGTGTATAAACATCGAAATATCTCCACTGCTCTCTGTATAAACATGGAAATATCTCCACCGTTATCTGTATAAACATGGAAATATCAACAGCGCCATCTCTATAAACATTGAAGTATCTACACTGCCATCTGTAAAAACATGGAAATATCTACACAGTCATCTGAATAAACATGGAAATATCTTCACCACCATCTGTATCAACATGGAAATACCTACAATACCATCTGTATACACATGGAAATATCTACACAGACAATTGTATAAACATGGAAATATCTACACCGCCATCTGTATAAACATGGAAATATCTACACTGCCATCTGTAGAAAGATGGAAATATCTACACCGCCATCTCTATAAACATGAAAATATCTACACTACCATCTCCATAAAGATGGAAGTATCTACTCTGCCATGTGTATAAACACGGAAATATCTACACCACTATCTGTGTAAACATGGAAATATCTACACCGCTATCTGTATAAACATGGAAATATCTACACCGCGATCTGTATGAACATGGAAATATTTTCACCACGATCTGTATATACATGGAAATATCTACACCGCTATCTGTATAAACATGGTAATATATACATCACCATCTCTATAAACATGGAAATATCTGCACCACCATCTATATAAACATGGAAATATCTACAATGCCATCTGTAGAAAGATGGAAATATCTACACCGCAATCTGTGTAAACATGGAAATATCTACACCGATATCTGTAAAAACATGGAAATACCTACACCACTATCTGTATAAACATGGAAATATCTACACCGCGATCTGTATCAACATGGAAATATCTACACCGCGATCTGTATAAACATGGAAATATCTACACCGCTATCTGTATAAACATAGAAATATCTACACAGCTATCTCTATAAACATGGAAATATCTACACTGCCATCTGTATAAACATGGAAATACCTAGAAAGTCATCTGTATAAACATGGAAATATCTACACAGCCATCTGTATATACATGGAATATCTACACTGCTATCTGTATAAACATGGAAATAACTACACAGCTATTTGTATAAAGAAGCAAATATCTACACCGCGGTCTGTATAAACATGGAAATATCTCCACCGCCATCTCTATAAACATGGAAATATCTACACCCCTATCTGTATAAGCATGGAAATATCCACACCGCTATCTCTGTAAACATGGAAAAATCAACACCGCTATCTCTATGAACATGGAAATATCTACACCGCCATCTCTATAAACATGGAAATATCTACACCACGATCAGTATAAACACGGAAATATCTACACCGCCATCTCTATAAACTTGGAATTATCTACACAGCCATGTGTATATACATGGAAATATCTACACCGCTATCTATATAAACATGGAAATAACTACACCGCTTTCTGTATAAACATGGAAATATCTACACCAATATCTACTTATCAATGGAAATATCTGCGCCGCCATCTGTATAAACATGGAAATATCTACATGGTCATCTGTGTATAGATGGAAATATCAACACCGCCATCTGTACAAACATGGAAATATCTGCACCGCTATCTGTATAACCATGGAAATATCTACACCGTTGTCTGTATAAACATGGAAATATCCACACCGCTATCTGTATAAACATGGAAATATCTACACCACTATTTCTATAAACATGGAAATATCTACACCGTGATCTGTATAAACATGGAAATATCTACACCGCTATCTGTATAAACATGGAAATTTCTACACCGTTACCTGTATAAACATGGAAATCCCTACACCGCTATCTGTATAAACATGGAAATATCTACACCGCTATCTGTATAAACATGGAAATACCTACACCGCTATCTATATAAACATGGAAATATCTACACCACTATCTGTATAAACATGGAAATATCTACACCACGATCTGTATAAACATGGAAATATCTACACCGCGATCAGTATAAACATGGAATTATCTTCACCACAATCTGTATAAACATGGAAATATCTACACCGCTACCTGTATAAACATGGTAATATCTACACCACCATCTATATAAACATGGAAATATCTACACCGCCATCTGTATAAACATGGAAATATCTACAATGCCATCTGTAGAAAGATGGAAATATCTACACCGCAATCTGTGTAAACAAGAAACTATCTACACGGCTATCTGTAAACACTTGGAAATATCTACAACGCTATCTGTATAAACATGGAAATATCTACACCACGATCTGTATAAACATGGAAATATCTAAACAGTGATCTGTATAAACATGGATATATCCACACCGCTACGTGTATAAACATGGAAATATCTACAGAGCTATCTCTATAAACATGGAAATATCTACACCGCCATCTGTATAAACATGGAAATACCTATACAGTCATCTGTGTAAACATGGAAATATCTACACCACCATCTGTATAAACATGGACATACCTTCTATGCCATCTGAATACACATGGAAATAACTACACGGCAATCTGTGTATAGATGGAAACATCAACACCGACATGTGTACAAACATGGAAATATCTGCACCGCTATCTCTATAAACATGGAAATATCTACAAAGACATCTGTATAAACATGTAAATACCTACACAGTCATGTGTAGGAACATTTAAATATCTACACTGCCTTCTGTATAAACATAGAAATATCTACACAGCCCTCTGTAAAAATATGGAAATGTCTGCATAGGCATCTGTGTAAACATGGAAATATCTGCACCGCTATCTGTATAAACATGGAAATACCTACACCGCTGTCTCTATGATCATGGAAATATGTACACCGCTCTGTGTATAAACATGGAAATATCTCCACTGCTCTCTGTATAAACATGGAAATATCTCCACCGTTATCTGTACAAACATGGAAATATCTACAACGCCATCTATATAAACATGGAAATATGTACACCGCTATTTCTATAAACATGGAAATACCTACACCGCTATCTCTATAAACATGGAAATATCTACACCGCTATCTGTATAAACATGGAAATATCTACACCGCTATCTGTATAAACATGGAAATATCTACACCGGGATCTGTATCAACATGGAAATATCTGCACCGCGATCTTTATAAACATGGAAATATCTACACCGCTGTCTGTATAAACATGGAAATATCTACACAGCTATCTCTATAAACATGGAAATATCTACACCGCCATCTGTATAAACATGGAAATACCTACAAAGTCATCTGTATAAACATGGAAATATCAACACAGCCATCGGTATAAACATGGAAATATCTACACAGCCATCTGTATATACATGGAAATATCTACACCGCTATCTGTATAAACATGGAAATAACTACACCACTATGTGTATAAACAAGCAAATATCTACACCGTGATCTGTATAAACCTGGAAATATCTACACCGCCATCTCTATAAACATGGAAATATCTACACCCCTATCTGTATAAACATGGAAATATCCACACCGCTATCTCTGTAAACATGTTAAAATCAACACCGCTATCTCTATGAACGTGGAAATATCTACACCGCCATCTCTATAAACATGGAAATATCTACAGCACGATCAGTATAAACATGGAAATATCTACACCGCTATCTGTATAAACATGGAGATATCTCCAATGCTATCTCTATAAACATAGAAATATCTAGACCGCCATCTGTATAAACATGGAAATACTTACAAAGTTATCTGTATAAACATGGAAATATCTACACCGCCATCTGTATAAACATGGAAATAGCTACACAGCCATGTGTATATACCTGGAAATATCTACACCGCTATCTATATAAACATGGAAAGAACTACACCGCTATCTGTATAAACATGGAAATATCTACACCACCATCTACATATCCATGGAAATATCTGCGCCGCCATCTGTATTAACATGGAAATATCTACACGGTCATATGTGCATATATGGAAATCTCTACACCGCCATCTCTATAAACATGGAAATATTTACACCACGATCAGTATAAAAATGGAAATATCTACACCGCTATCTGTATAAACATGGAAATATCTACACCGCTATCTGTATAAACATCGAAATATCTACACCACCATCTGTATAAACATGGAAATAATTACAAAGTTATCTGTAAACATGGAAACATCTACACCGCCATCTGTATAAACATGGAAATATCTACACAGCCATGTGTATATACATGGAAATAACTATGCCGCTATCTATATAAACATGGAAATATCTACACCGCTATCTGTATAAACATGGAAATACCTACACCGCTATCTACATATCCATGGAAATATCTGTGTGGCCATCTGTATAAACATGGAAATATCTACACAGTCATCTGTGTATAGATGGAAATATCAACACCGCCATCTGTGCAAACATGTAAATATCGGCACCGCTATCTGTATAAACATGGAAATATCTACACCGCGGTCTGTATAAACATGGAAATATCTACACCGCTATCTGAATAAACATGGAAATATCTACAACGTTATCTCTATAAACATGGAAATATCTACACCCCTATCTGTATAAGCATGGAAATATCCACACCGCTATCTCTATAAACATGGAAAAATCAACACCGCTATCTCTGTGAACATGGAAATATCTACACCGCCATCTCTATAAACATGGAAATATCTACACCATGATCAGAATAAACACGGAAATATCTACACCGCTATCTGTATAAACATGGAAATATCTACACCGCGATCTGTATAAACATGGAAATATCTTAACCACAATCTGTATAAACATGGATATATCTACTCCGCTACCTATATAAACATGGTAAAATCTCTACCACCATCTATATAAACATGGAAATATCTACACCGCCATCTGTATAAACATGGAAACATCTACAATGCCATCTGTAGAAAGATGGAAATATCTACACCGCAATCTGTGTAAACATGGTACTATCTTCACCGCTTTCTGTAAACACATGGAAATATCTACACCGCTATCTGTATAAACATGGAAATATCTACACCGCGATCTGTATAAACATGGAAATATCTACACCGCGATCTGTATAAACATGAAAATATCTACACCGCTATCTGTATAAACATGGAAATATCTACACAGCTATCTCTATAAACATGGAAATATTTACACTGCCATCTGTATAAACATGGAAATACCTATACAGACATCTGTGTAAACATGGAAATATCTACACCACCATCTGTATAAACATGGAAATATCTTCAATGCCATCTGAATACACATGGAAATACCTACACGGCAATCTGTGTATAGATGGAAACATCATCACCGCCATCTGTATAAACCTGGAAATATCTACACTGCTATCTCTATAAACATGGAAATTTCTACACTGCGGTCTGTATAAACATGGAAATTCCTACACCGGTATATGTATAAACATGGAAATATCTACACCATGATCTGTATAAACATGGAATTATATACACCGCTATCTGTATAAACATGGAAATATCTGCAACACTATCTCTATAAACATGGAAATATCTACAAAGACATCCGTATAAACATGGAAATACCTACACAGTCATGTGTAGGAATATTTAAATATCTACAATGTCATCTGTATAAACATAGAAATATCTACAAAGCCCTCTGTATAAATATGGGAATATCTGTATAGGCATCTGTGTAAACATGGAAATATCTGCCCCTCTATCTGTATAAACATGGAAATACCTACACCGCTGTCTCTATAAACATGGAAATATGTACACCGCTATGTGTATAAACATGGAAATATCTCCACTGCTCTCTGTATAAACATGGAAATATCTCCACCGTTATCTGTATAAACATGGAAATATCTACAGCGCCATCTCTATAAACATTGAAATATCTACACTGCCATCTGTATAAACATGGAAATACCTAAAATACCCTCTGTATACACATGGAAATATCTACACAGACATCTGTATAAATATGGAAATAACTACACGGCCATCTGCATAAACATGGAAATATCTACACCGCCATCTCTATAAACATGGAAATATCTACACCCGTATCTGTATAAACATGGAAATATCCACACCGCTATCACTATAAACATGGGAAAATCAACACCGCTATCTCTATGAACATGGAAATATCTACACCGCCATCTCTATAAACATGGAAATACCTACACCGCTGTCTCTATAATCATGGAAATATGTACACCGCTATGTGTATAAACATGGAAATATCTCCACTGCTCTCTGTATAAACATGGAAATATCTCCACCGTTATCTGTATAAACATGGAAATATCAACAGCGCCATCTCTATAAACATTGAAGTATCTACACTGCCATCTGTAAAAACATGGAAATATCTACACAGTCATCTGAATAAACATGGAAATATCTTCACCGCCATCTGTATAAACATGGAAATACTTACAAAGTTATCTGTAAAAACATGGAAATATTTACACCGCTATCTGTATAAACATGGAAATTTCTACACCGTTATCTGTATAAATATGGAAATATCTACACCGCTATCTGTATAAACATGAAAATATCTACACCGCTATCTGTATAAACATGGAAATATCTACACAGCTATCTCTATAAACATGGAAATATCTACACCGCCATCTGTATAAAAATGGAAATACCTACAAAGTCATCTGTATAAACATGGAAATATCTACACAGCCATCTGTATAAACATGGAAATATCTACACAGCCATCTGTATATACCTGGAAATATCTGCACCGCTATCTGTATAAACATGGAAATATCTACAACGCGGTCTTTATAAACATAGAAATATCGACACCGCTATCTGTATAAACATGAAAATATCTACACCGCTATCTCTATAAACATGGAAATATCTACACCGTGATCTGTATAAACATGGAAATATTTACACAGCTATCTGTATAAACATGGAAGTTTTTACACCGTTATCAGTAGAAATATGGAAATATCTACACAGCTATCTCTATAAACATGGAAATATCTACTCCGCCATCTGTATAAACATGGAAATACCTATACAGTCGTCTGTGTAAACATGGAAATATCTACACCACCATCTGTAGAAACATGGAAATATCTTCAATGCCATCTGTATACACATGGAAATACCCACACGGCAATCTGCGTAGAGATGGAAACATCAACACCGCCCTCTGTACAAACATGGAAATATCTACACTACTATCTCTATAAACATGGAAATATCTACACTGCGGTCTGTACAACATGGAAATATCTACACCGGTATCTGTTTAAACATGGAAATATCTACAGCGCCATCTCAATAAACATGGAGATATCTACGCTGCCATCTGTAAAAACATGGAAATATCTACACAGTCATCCGAATAAACATGGAAATATCTACACCACCATATGTATAAACATGGAAGAATCTACAATACCATATGTATACACATGGAAATATCTACACAGACATCTGTATAAATATAGAAATATCTACACGGCCATCTGTATAAACGTGGAAATATCTACACTGCCATCTGTAGAATGATGGAAATATCTACACCGCTATCTCTATAAATATGGAAATATCTACACCGCCATCTCTATAAACATGAAAATATCTACACTGCCATCTCCCTAAATATGGAAGTATCTACTCCACCATGTGTATAAACACGGAAATATCTACACCACCGTCTGTGTAAACATGGAAATATCTACACCGCTATCTGTATAAACATGGAAATATCTACACCGCCATCTGCATGTCCATGGAAATATCTACGACGCCATCTGTATAAACATGGAAATATCTACACAGCCATCTGTGTATAGATGGAAATATCAACACCTCCATCTGTACAAACATATAAATATCTACACCGCTATCTCTATAAACATGGAAATATCTGCACTGCCATCTGTAATACCATGGAAATATCTTTACAGTCATCTGTATAAACATGGAAATATCTACAATGCCATCCGTATAAACATGGAAATATCTACACATCCATCTGTATAAACATGTAAATATCTACACTGCTACCTCTATAAACATGGAAATATCTACACCGCCATCTCTATAAACATGAAAATATCTACACTGCCATCTCCTTAAACATGGAACTAACTACTCCGCCACCTGTATAAACATGGAAACATCTACACCGCCATCTGGGTGAACAAGGAAATACCTACAGTGCCATCTTTATAAAGATATAAATATCTGCACCGCCAGCTGCATAAACATGAAAATATCTACATCGCTATCTGTATAAACGTGGAAATAGCAACACCGCTATCGGTATAAACATGGCAATATCTACAACGCCATCTACATAAACATGGAAATATCAACACCGCTATGTCTATAAACATGGAAATACCTACACCGCTATCTCTATAAACATGGAAATAACTACACCGCTATCTGTATAAACATGGAAATATCGACATCGCCATCTGTATAAACATGGAAATATCTACACCGCGATCTGTACAAACATGGAAATATCTACACCGCGATCTGTATAAACATGGAAACTTCTTCACCACGATCTGTATATACATGGAAATATCTACACCGATATCTGTGTAAACATGGAAATATCTACACCACCATCTGTATAAACATGGAAATATCTACACCGCCATCTATATAAACATGGAAATATCTACAATGCCATCTGTAGAAAGATGGAAATATCTACACGGCAATCTGTGTAAACATGGAAATATCTACACCGATATCTGTAAAAACATGGATATATCTACACCGCTATCTATATAAACATGGAAATATCTACACCGTGATATGTATAAACCTGGAAATAACTTCACCACGATCTGTATAAACATGGAAATAACTGCACCGCTATTTTTATAAACAAGCAAATATCTACACCGTGATCTGTATAAACATGGAAATAACTACACCGCCATCTCTATAAACATGGAAATATCTACACCGCCATCTGTATAAACATGGAAATACCTATACAGTCATCTGTATAAACATGGAAATATCTACAATGCCATCTGTATAAACATGGAAATACCTTCACTTCTATCTGTATAAACATGAAAATATCTACACCGCCATCTTCAGAAACATGGATGTATCTACACCGCCATCTGTATAATCTTGGAAATATCTACACCACTATCTGTATAAACATGGAAATATCTTCACTTCTATCTGTATAAACATGAAAATACCTACACCGCTATCTCTATAGACATGGAAATATCTACACCGCTATCTGTATAAACATTGAAATATCTCCACTCCCATCTGTATAAAGATGGAAATATCTACACCGTGACCAGTAAAAACATGGAAATATCTACACCGCTATCTGTATAAACATGGAAGTAGCAACACCGCTATCTGTATATACATGGAAATATCTACACCGCTATCTCTATAAACATGAAAATACTTACACCACCGTCTCTACAAACATGGAAATATTTACACCGCTATCTGTATAAACATAGAAATAACTACACCGCCATCTCTATAAACATGGAGTTATCTACACCGCCATCTGCATAAACATGGAAATATATACACAGACATCTGTATAAACTTGGGAATATCTACACTGACATCTGTAGAAAGATGGAAATATCTACAAAGCGATCTGTATAAACATGGGAATTTCAACACCGCTACCTGTATAAACATGGAAATATCTACACCGCTATCTATATCAACATGGAAATAACTTCACCGCAATCTGTATAAACATGGAAATATCTACACAGCAATCTGTGCAAAGATGGAAATATCTACACCGCAGTCTCTATAAACATGCAAATATCTAAACCGCTATCTGTATAAACATGGAAATAACTACACTGTTATCTGTATAAACATGGAAATTTTTACACCGCTATCTGTATAAACATGGAAATATCTCCACCGCTATCTTTATAAACACGTAATTACCTACAACGGTATCTTTAAAAACATGGAAATACCTACACAGCTATCTCTATAAACAATGAAATATCTACAACGCTATCTGTGTAAACATGGAAATATCTACACAGCTATCTGTGTAAGCATGGAAATATCTACAACGCTATCTGTGTAAACATGGAAATGTTTATAACGCTATCTGTGTAAACAGGGAAATATCTACACAGCTATCTCTAAAACGTGGAAATATCTACACCACTATCTGTATAACCCTGAAAATATCTACACCGCTATCTCTATCAACATGTAAATAACTACACCGCTATCTGTATAAACATGGAAATATCTACAATGATATCTCTGTAAACATGGAAATATCGACACAGGTATCTGTGTAAACTTGGAAATATCTACACCGCTATCTGTGTAAAGTTTGCAATGCCTACACCGCAATCTGTGCAAAGATGGAAATATCTTTACCGCTATATCTGTAAACATGGAAATATCTACACCGCTATATGTATAAACATGGAAATATATACACTGCCATCTGTATACACATGGAAATATCTACAGAGCCATCTGTATAAACATGGAAATATCTACACCGCTATCTCTATAAACATGGAAATATCTACACCGCTATCTGTATAAACATGGAAATATCTACACCATGATCTGTATAAACATGGAAATATATACACCGCTATCTGTATAAACATGGCAATGTCGGCACTGCTATCTCTATAAACATGGAAATATCTACAAAGACATCTGTATAAACATGGAAATACCTACACAGTCATGTGTAGGAATATGTAAATATCTACACTGCCATCTGTATAAACATAGAAATATCTACACAGCCCTCTGTATAAATATGGAAATATCTGCATAGGCATCTGGGTAAACATGGAAATATCTGCACCGCTATGTGTATAAACATGGAAATATCTCCACTGCTCTCTGTATAAACATGGAAATATCTCCACCGTTATCTGTATAAGCATGGAAATATCTCCACCGTTATCTGTATAAACATGGATATATCTACAGCACCATCTCTATAAACATTGAAAAATCTACTCTGCCTTCTGTAAAAACATGGAAATATCTACACAGTCATCTGAATAAACATGGAAATATCTACACCACCATCTGTATAAACATGGAAATATCTACAATACCATCTGTCTACACATGGAAATATCTACACAGCCATCTGTATAAACATGGAATTATCTACACTGCCATCTGTAGAAAGATGGAAATATCTACACCGCTATCTCTATAAATATGGAAATATCTACACCGCCATCTCTATAAACATGAAAACATCTAAACTGCCATCTCCATAAAGATGGAAGTATCTACTCCACCATGTGTATAAACACGGAAATATCTACACCACCATCTGTGTAAACATGGAAATATCTACAGAGCCATCTGTATAAAAATGGAAATATCTACACCGCTATCTCTATAAACATGGAAATACCTACACCGCTATCTGTATAAACATGGAAATATCTACATTGATATCTGTATAAACAGGGAAATATCTCCACCGCTATCTGTATAAACATGGAAATATCTACACCGCTATCTGTATTAACATGGAAATATATACACCGCTATCGGTATAAACAAGGAAATATCTACACCGCCATCTTTAGAAACATGGAAATATCTATACCGCCATATGCAAAAACATGGAAATACCTACAATGCTACCTGTATAAATATGGAAATGTCTACACCGCTATCTCTATAAACATGGAAATACCTCCACCACTTGCACTATAAACATGGAAATATCTACACCGCCATCTCTGTAAACATGGAAATATTTATACCGCCATCTATGTAAACTTGAAAATATCTACACTGCCATATTCAGAAACATAGCTGTATCTACACCGCCATCTGTATAAACATGGAAATATCTACACCACTATCTGTATGAAGATGGAAATATTTAAACCGCTATCTCTATAAACATGGAAATATCTACACAGCTATCTCTATAAACATGGAAATATCTACACCGCCATCTCTATTAACATGGAAATATCTACACAGTCATCTGTATAAACCTGGAAATATCTACACTGTCATCTATATAAACATGGAAATATCTACAGAGAACTCTGTATAAACATGGAAATATCGGCACAGCCATCTGTATAAACATGGAAATATCTACACCACTATCTGTATAAACATGGAAATATATACACCGCTATCTGTATTAATGTGGACATATCTCCATTGCTATCTGTATAAACATGGACATATCTCCACCGCAATCTGTATAAACATGAAAAAATCTACACCGCTATCTCTATAAACATGGAAATATCTACACTGCCATCTGTCCAAACATGGAAATATCTACAGAGTCATCTGTAGAAACATGGAAATATCTACACCGCTATCTCTATAAACATGGAAATATCTACACCGCCATCTCTATAAACATGGAAATATCTACACCGCTATCTGTATAAATATGAAATATCTAAACCGCTATCTCTATAACAGTGGAAATATCCACACTGCTATCTGTATAAACATGGAAATATCCTCACTGCTATCACTATGAACATGGATATATGTACACCGCTATCTCTATAAACATGGAAATATCTACACCGCCATCTCTATAAACATGGAAATATCTACACCGCCATCTGTATAAACATGGAAATAACTACACCGCTATCTGTATAAACATGGAAATATCTACACCGCGATCTGTATAAACATGGAAATATCTACACCGTGATCTGTATAAACATGGAAATATCTAGACCGCTCTCTGTGTAAACATGGAAATATCTACACCGCGATCTGTGTAAACATGGAAATATCTACACCGCCATCTCTATAAACATGAAAATATCTACACCCCTATCTGTATAAACATGGAATTATCCACACAGCTATCTCTATAAACATGGAAAAATTAACACCGCTATCTCTATGCACATGGAAATATCTACACTGGCATCTCTATAAACATGGAAATATCTACACCACGATCAGTATAAACATTGAAATATCTACACCGCTATCTGCATAAACATGGAAATATCTCCACTGTTATCTCTATAAACATCGAAATATCTACACCGCCATCAGTATAAACATGGAAATACTTACAAAGTTATCTGTATAAACATGGAAATATCTACAATGCAATCTCTGTAAACATGGAAATATCTACACAGCTATCTGTGTAAAGTTGGAAATATCTACACCGCTGTCTGTGTATAGATGGCAATATCTACACCGCAATCTGTGCATAGATGGAAGCATCTACACCGCTATCTCTGTAAACATGGAAATACCTTCACCGCTATCTTTATAAACCTGGAAATATCTACACCGCCATCAGTATAAACATGGAAGTATCTACACCGCTATTTTTATAAATATGGAAATATGTCCACGGCTATCTGTATAAACCTGGAAATATCTACAAAGCTATCTGTATAAACATGGATATGTCTACAACGCTATCTGTGTAAACCTGGAAATATCTACGCAGCTATCTGTGTAAACTTGGAAATACCTACACAGCTGTCTGTGTAAAGATGGATATATCTGCACCACAATCTGTAAAAAGATGGAAATACATACACCGCTATATGTATAAACAAGGAAATATCTACACCGCCATCTGTATAAACATGGAAATATCTCCACCGCCATCTGTATAAACATGGAAATACCTGCACCGCTATCTGTATAAACATGGAAATAAGTCCACGGCTATCTGTATAAACATGGAAATATCTACATCGCTATCTGTATAAACATGGAAATATCTACACCGCCATATGTATAAACATGCAAATATCTACACAGCCATCTGTATAAACTTGGAAATAACTACACAACCATCTTTATAAACATGGAAATATCTACATTGCCATCTGTATACACGTGGAAATATCTACACAGCCATCTGTATAAGCATGGAAATATCTACACCGCTATCTGCAAAACATGGAAATACTTACAACGCTCTCTGTATAAACAGGGAATTACCTACATCGCTATCTGTATAAACAGGGAATATCTCCACTGCTATCTGTATTAACATGGAAATATCTACACCGCTATCTGTATAAACATGGAAATATCTACACGGCTATCTGTATAAACCTGGAAATATCTACACCGCTATCTGTACAAACACGGAAATATAAACACCGCCATCTGCATAAACATGTAAATATCTACACAGCCATTTGTATAAACATGGAAATAACTACACCACCATCTTTATAAACATGGAAATATCTACATTGCCATGTGTATACACGTGGAAATATCTACACAGCCATCTGTATCAGCATGGAAATATCTACACCGCTATCTGTATAAACATGGAAATATCTACACCGCTCTATGTATAATCATGGAAATATCTACATCGCTATCTGAATTAACAGGGAATATCTCCACTCCTATCTGTATAAACATGGAAATATCTACACCGCTATCTGTATAAACATGGAAATATCTACAAAGCTATCTGTATAAACATGGATATATCTACAACGCTATCTGTTTAAACCTGGAAATATCTACTCAACTATCTGTGTAAACTTGGAAATACCTACACAGCTATCTGTGTAAAGATGGAAATATCTACACCTCAATCTGTACAAAGATGTAAATATCTACACCGCTATCTCTGTAAACATGGAAATATCTACACCACCATCTGTATAAACATGGTAATATCTACACCGCCATCTGTGTAAACATGGAAATATCTACACTGCCATCTGTATAAACATGGAAATATCTACAAAGCGATCTCTATGAACATGGAAATGTCTACATCGCTATCTGTATAAACATGGAAATAGCCACATTGATATCTGTATAAACATGGAAGTATCTACACCGCTATGTGTATAAACATGGAAATATCTACAATGCAATCTCTGTAAACATGGAAATATCTACCCAGCTATCTGTGTAAAGTTGGAAATATCTACAACGCTGTCTGTGTAAAGATGGCAATATCTACACCGCAATCGGTGCAAAGACGGAAGCATCTACACCGCTATCTCCGTAAACATGGAAATACCTACACCGCTATCTGTATAAACCTGGAAATATCTACACCGCCATCTCTATCAAAATGGAAATATCTACACCGCCATCTGTATAATCATGGAAATATCTACACCGCCATGTGTATAAACATGGAAATATCTACACCACTATCTTTATAAACTTGGAAATAACTCCATCGCTATCTGTATAAACATGGAAATATCTACACCGCTATCTGTATAAACATGGAAATATCTACACGGCTATCTGTATAAACCTGGAAATATCTACACCGCTATCTGTATTAACATGGAAATATCTACATCGCTATCTGTATAAACATGGAAATATCTACACCGCTATCTGTACAAACATGGAAATATAAACACCGCAATCTGCATAAACATGTAAATATCTACACAGCCATTTGTATAAACATGGAAATAACTACACCACCATCTTTATAAACATGGAAATATCTACATTGCCATGTGTATACACGTGGAAATATCTACGCAGCCATCTGTATCAGCATGGAAATATCTACACCGCTATCTCTATAAACATGGAAATATCTACACCGCTCTATGTATAAACATGGAAATATCTACATCGCTATCTGAATAAACATGGAATATCTCCACTGCTATCTGTATAAACATGGAAATATCTACACTGCTAACTGTATAAACATGGAAATACCTACACCGCCATCTGTATAGACATGGAAATATCTACACTGCCATCTGTATAAACATGGAAATATCTACACAGCCATCTCTATAAACATGGAAATGTCTACATCTCTATCTGTATAAACATGGAAATAGCCACACTGCTATCTGTATAAACATGGAAATACCTACACAGCCATCTGTAAAGACATGGAAATATCTACACTGCCATCTTTACGCACATGGAAATATCTACACAGCCATCTGTATAAACATGGAAATAAATACACCGCTATCTCTCTACACATGGAAATACCTACACCGTTTTCAGTATAAACATGGAAACATCTACACCGCTGTCTGTATAAACACGGAAATATCTACACCCGTATCTGTATAAACTTCGAAATATCTCCACCGCCATCTGTGTAAACATGGAAATATCTCCACCGCTATCTTTATAAACATGGAAATAACTTCACTGCTATCTGTATAAACATGGAAATATCTACACCGCTATCTGTATAAACATTGAAATGTCTACACCGCTATCTGTATAAACTTGGAAATATCTACACCGCTATATGTATAAACATGGAAATATCTACACCGCTATCTGTATAAACATGGAAATATCTACACCGCTATCTGTATAAACATGGAAATATCTACACCTCTATCTGTATAAACATGGAAATATCTACACAGCTATCTGTATAAACATGGAAATATCTACACCGCTATCTGTATAAACATGGAAATATCTACACAGCTATCTGTGTAAAGTTGGATATATCTACACAGCTGTCTGTGTATAGATGGCAATAACTACACCGCAATCCGTGCAAAGATGGAAGCATCTACACCGCTATCTCTGTAAACATGCAAATACCTACACCGCTATCTGTATAAACCTGGAAATATCTACACCGCCATCTCTATCAAAATGGAAATATCTACACCGCCATCTGTATAAACATGGAAATATCTACACCACTATCTTTATATAGATGGAAATAACTCCACCGCTATCTGTATAAACATGGAAATATCGACATCGCTATCTGTATAAACATGGAAATATCTACACCGCGATCTGTACAAACATGGAAATATCTACACCGCGATCTGTATAAACATGGAAACTTCTTCACCACGATCTGTATATACATGGAAATATCTACACCGATATCTGTATAAACATGGAAATATCTACACCACCATCTGTATAAACATGGAAATATCTACACCGCCATCTATATAAACATGGAAATATCTACAATGCCATCTGTAGAAAGATGGAAATATCTACACGGCAATCTGTGTAAACATGGAAATATCTACACCGATATCTGTAAAAACATGGATATATCTACACCGCTATCTATATAAACATGGAAATATCTACAACGCGATATGTATAAACCTGGAAATATCTTCACCACGATCTGTATAAACATGGAAATAACTGCACCGCTATTTTTATAAACAAGCAAATATCTACACCGTGATCTGTATAAACATGGAAATAACTACACCGCCATCTCTATAAACATGGAAATATCTACACCGCCATCTGTATAAACATGGAAATACCTATACAGTCATCTGTATAAACATGGAAATATCTACAATGCCATCTGTATAAACATGGAAATACCTTCACTTCTATCTGTATAAACATGAATATATCTACACCGCCATCTTCAGAAACATGGATGTATCTACACCGCCATCTGTATAATCTTGGAAATATCTACACCACTATCTGTATAAACATGGAAATATCTTCACTTCTATCTGTATAAACATGAAAATACCTACACCGCTATCTCTATAGACATGGAAATATCTACACCGCTATCTGTATAAACATTGAAATATCTCCACTCCCATCTGTATAAAGATGGAAATATCTACACCGTGACCAGTAAAAACATGGAAATATCTACACCGCTATCTGTATAAACATGGAAGTAGCAACACCGCTATCTGTATATACATGGAAATATCTACAACGCTATCTCTATAAACATGAAAATACTTACACCACCATCTCTACAAACATGGAAATATTTACACCGCTATCTGTATAAACATAGAAATAACTACACCGCCATCTCTATAAACATGGAGTTATCTACACCGCCATCTGCATAAACATGGAAATATATACACAGACATCTGTATAAACTTGGGAATATCTACACTGACATCTGTAGAAAGATGGAAATATCTACAAAGCGATCTGTATAAACATGGGAATTTCAACACCGCTACCTGTATAAACATGGAAATATCCACACCGCTATCTATATCAACATGGAAATAACTTCACCGCAATCTGTATAAACATGGAAATATCTACACAGCAATCTGTGCAAAGATGGAAATATCTACACCGCAGTCTCTATAAACATGCAAATATCTAAACCGCTATCTGTATAAACATGGAAATAACTACACTGTTATCTGTATAAACATGGAAATTTTTACACCGCTATCTGTATAAACATGGAAATATCTCCACCGCTATCTTTATAAACACGTAATTACCTACACCGGTATCTTTAAAAACATGGAAATACCTACACAGCTATCTCTATAAACAATGAAATATCTACAACGCTATCTGTGTAAACATGGAAATATCTACACAGCTATCTGTGTAAGCATGGAAATATCTACAACGCTATCTGTGTAAACATGGAAATGTTTATAACGCTATCTGTGTAAACAGGGAAATATCTACACAGCTATCTGTAAAACGTGGAAATATCTACACCACTATCTGTATAACCCTGAAAATATCTACACCGCTATCTCTATCAACATGTAAATAACTACACCGCTATCTGTATAAACATGGAAATATCTACAATGATATCTCTGTAAACATGGAAATATCGACACAGGTATCTGTGTAAACTTGGAAATATCTACACCGCTATCTGTGTAAAGTTTGCAATGTCTACACCGCAATCTGTGCAAAGATGGAAATATCTTTACCGCTATATCTGTAAACATGGAAATATCTACACCGCTATATGTATAAACATGGAAATATATACACTGCCATCTGTATACACATGGAAATATCTACAGAGCCATCTGTATAAACATGGAAATATCTACACCGCTATCTCTATAAACATGGAAATATCTACACCGCTATCTGTATAAACATGGAATTATCTACACCATGATCTGTATAAACATGGAAATATATACACCGCTATCTGTATAAACATGGCAATGTCGGCACTGCTATCTCTATAAACATGGAAATATCTACAAAGACATCTGTATAAACATGGAAATACCTACACAGTCATGTGTAGGAATATTTAAATATCTACACTGCCATCTGTATAAACATAGAAATATCTACACAGCCCTCTGTATAAATATGGAAATATCTGCATAGGCATCTGGGTAAACATGGAAATATCTGCACCGCTATGTGTATAAACATGGAAATATCTCCACTGCTCTCTGTATAAACATGGAAATATCTCCACCGTTATCTGTATAAACATGGAAATATCTCCACCGTTATCTGTATAAACATGGAAATATCTACAGCACCATCTCTATAAACATTGAAAAATCTACACTGCCTTCTGTAAAAACATGGAAATATCTACACAGTCATCTGAATAAACATGGAAATATCTACACCACCATCTGTATAAACATGGAAATATCTACAATACCATCTGTCTACACATGGAAATATCTACACAGCCATCTGTATAAACATGGAATTATCTACACTGCCATCTGTAGAAAGATGGAAATATCTACACCGCTATCTCTATAAATATGGAAATATCTACACCGCCATCTCTATAAACATGAAAACATCTACACTGCCATCTCCATAAAGATGGAAGTATCTACTCCACCATGTGTATAAACACGGAAATATCTACACCACCATCTGTGTAAACATGGAAATATCTACAGAGCCATCTGTATAAAAATGGAAATATCTACACCGCTATCTCTATAAACATGGAAATACCTACACCGCTATCTGTATAAACATGGAAATATCTACATTGATATCTGTGTAAACAGGGAAATATCTCCACCGCTATCTGTATAAACATGGAAATATCTACACCGCTATCTGTATTAACATGGAAATATATACACTGCTATCTGTATAAACAAGGAAATATCTACACCGCCATCTTTAGAAACATGGAAATATCTATACCGCCATATGCAAAAACATGGAAATACCTACAATGCTACCTGTATAAATATGGAAATGTCTACACCGCTATCTCTATAAACATGGAAATACCTACACCACTTGCACTATAAACATGGAAATATCTACACCGCCATCTCTGTAAACATGGAAATATCTACACCGCCATCTATGTAAACTTGAAGATATCTACACTGCCATATTCAGAAACATGGCTGTATCTACACCGCCATCTGTATAAACATGGAAATATCTACACCACTATCTGTATGAAGATGGAGATATTTAAACCGCTATCTCTATAAACATGGAAATATCTACACAGCTATCTCTATAAACATGGAAATATCTACACCGCTATCTGTATAAACATGGAAATACCTATACAGTCATCTGTATAAACATGGAAATATCTACAATGCCATCTGTATAAACATGGAAATACCTTCACTTCTATCTGTATAAACATGAATATATCTACACCGCCATCTTCAGAAACATGGATGTATCTACACCGCCATCTGTATAATCTTGGAAATATCTACACCACTATCTGTATAAACATGGAAATATCTTCACTTCTATCTGTATAAACATGAAAATACCTACACCGCTATCTCTATAGACATGGAAATATCTACACCGCTATCTGTATAAACATTGAAATATCTCCACTCCCATCTGTATAAAGATGGAAATATCTACACCGTGACCAGTAAAAACATGGAAATATCTACACCGCTATCTGTATAAACATGGAAGTAGCAACACCGCTACCTGTATATACATGGAAATATCTACAACGCTATCTCTATAAACATGAAAATACTTACACCACCATCTCTACAAACATGGAAATATTTACACCGCTATCTGTATAAACATAGAAATAACTACACCGCCATCTCTATAAACATGGAGTTATCTACACCGCCATCTGCATAAACATGGAAATATATACACAGACATCTGTATAAACTTGGGAATATCTACACTGACATCTGTAGAAAGATGGAAATATCTACAAAGCGATCTGTATAAACATGGGAATTTCAACACCGCTACCTGTATAAACATGGAAATATCCACACCGCTATCTATATCAACATGGAAATAACTTCACCGCAATCTGTATAAACATGGAAATATCTACACAGCAATCTGTGCAAAGATGGAAATATCTACACCGCAGTCTCTATAAACATGCAAATATCTAAACCGCTATCTGTATAAACATGGAAATAACTACACTGTTATCTGTATAAACATGGAAATTTTTACACCGCTATCTGTATAAACATGGAAATATCTCCACCGCTATCTTTATAAACACGTAATTACCTACACCGGTATCTTTAAAAACATGGAAATACCTACACAGCTATCTCTATAAACAATGAAATATCTACAACGCTATCTGTGTAAACATGGAAATATCTACACAGCTATCTGTGTAAGCATGGAAATATCTACAACGCTATCTGTGTAAACATGGAAATGTTTATAACGCTATCTGTGTAAACAGGGAAATATCTACACAGCTATCTGTAAAACGTGGAAATATCTACACCACTATCTGTATAACCCTGAAAATATCTACACCGCTATCTCTATCAACATGTAAATAACTACACCGCTATCTGTATAAACATGGAAATATCTACAATGATATCTCTGTAAACATGGAAATATCGACACAGGTATCTGTGTAAACTTGGAAATATCTACACCGCTATCTGTGTAAAGTTTGCAATGTCTACACCGCAATCTGTGCAAAGATGGAAATATCTTTACCGCTATATCTGTAAACATGGAAATATCTACACCGCTATATGTATAAACATGGAAATATATACACTGCCATCTGTATACACATGGAAATATCTACAGAGCCATCTGTATAAACATGGAAATATCTACACCGCTATCTCTATAAACATGGAAATATCTACACCGCTATCTGTATAAACATGGAATTATCTACACCATGATCTGTATAAACATGGAAATATATACACCGCTATCTGTATAAACATGGCAATGTCGGCACTGCTATCTCTATAAACATGGAAATATCTACAAAGACATCTGTATAAACATGGAAATACCTACACAGTCATGTGTAGGAATATTTAAATATCTACACTGCCATCTGTATAAACATAGAAATATCTACACAGCCCTCTGTATAAATATGGAAATATCTGCATAGGCATCTGGGTAAACATGGAAATATCTGCACCGCTATGTGTATAAACATGGAAATATCTCCACTGCTCTCTGTATAAACATGGAAATATCTCCACCGTTATCTGTATAAACATGGAAATATCTCCACCGTTATCTGTATAAACATGGAAATATCTACAGCACCATCTCTATAAACATTGAAAAATCTACACTGCCTTCTGTAAAAACATGGAAATATCTACACAGTCATCTGAATAAACATGGAAATATCTACACCACCATCTGTATAAACATGGAAATATCTACAATACCATCTGTCTACACATGGAAATATCTACACAGCCATCTGTATAAACATGGAATTATCTACACTGCCATCTGTAGAAAGATGGAAATATCTACACCGCTATCTCTATAAATATGGAAATATCTACACCGCCATCTCTATAAACATGAAAACATCTACACTGCCATCTCCATAAAGATGGAAGTATCTACTCCACCATGTGTATAAACACGGAAATATCTACACCACCATCTGTGTAAACATGGAAATATCTACAGAGCCATCTGTATAAAAATGGAAATATCTACACCGCTATCTCTATAAACATGGAAATACCTACACCGCTATCTGTATAAACATGGAAATATCTACATTGATATCTGTGTAAACAGGGAAATATCTCCACCGCTATCTGTATAAACATGGAAATATCTACACCGCTATCTGTATTAACATGGAAATATATACACTGCTATCTGTATAAACAAGGAAATATCTACACCGCCATCTTTAGAAACATGGAAATATCTATACCGCCATATGCAAAAACATGGAAATACCTACAATGCTACCTGTATAAATATGGAAATGTCTACACCGCTATCTCTATAAACATGGAAATACCTACACCACTTGCACTATAAACATGGAAATATCTACACCGCCATCTCTGTAAACATGGAAATATCTACACCGCCATCTATGTAAACTTGAAGATATCTACACTGCCATATTCAGAAACATGGCTGTATCTACACCGCCATCTGTATAAACATGGAAATATCTACACCACTATCTGTATGAAGATGGAGATATTTAAACCGCTATCTCTATAAACATGGAAATATCTACACAGCTATCTCTATAAACATGGAAATATCTACACCGCCATCTCTATTAACATGGAAATATCTACACAGTCATCTGTATAAACCTGGAAATATCTACACTGTCATCTATATAAACATGGAAATATCTACAGAGAACTCTGTATAAACATGGAGATATCGGCACAGCCATCTGTATAAACATGGAAATATCTACACCGCTATCTGTATAAACATGGAAATATCTACACCGCTATCTGTATTAATGTGGACATATCTCCATTGCTATCTGTATAAACATGGACATATCTCCACCGCAATCTGTATAAACATGAAAAAATCTACACCGCTATCTCTATAAACATGGAAATATCTACACTGCCATCTGTCCAAACATGGAAATATCTACAGAGTCATCTGTAGAAACATGGAAATATCTACACCGCTATCTCTATAAACATGGAAATATCTACACCGCCATCTCTATAAACATGGAAATATCTACACCGCTATCTGTATAAATATGAAATATCTAAACCGCTATCTCTATAACAGTGGAAATATCCACACTGCTATCTGTATAAACATGGAAATATCCTCACTGCTATCACTATGAACATGGATATATGTACACCGCTATCTCTATAAACATGGAAATATCTACACCGCCATCTCTATAAACATGGAAATGTCTACACCGCCATCTGTATAAACATGGAAATAACTACACCGCTATCTGTATAAACATGGAAATATCTACACCGCGATCTGTATAAACATGGAAATATCTACACCGTGATCTGTACAAACATGGAAATATCTAGACCGCTCTCTGTGTAAACATGGAAATATCTACACCGCGATCTGTGTAAACATGGAAATATCTACACCGCCATCTCTATAAACATGAAAATATCTACACCCCTATCTGTATAAACATGGAATTATCCACACAGCTATCTCTATAAACATGGAAAAATTAACACCGCTATCTCTATGCACATGGAAATATCTACACTGGCATCTCTATAAACATGGAAATATCTACACCACGATCAGTATAAACATTGAAATATCTACACCGCTATCTGCATAAACATGGAAATATCTCCACTGTTATCTCTATAAACATCGAAATATCTACACCGCCATCTGTATAAACATGGAAATACTTACAAAGTTATCTGTATAAACATGGAAATATCTACAATGCAATCTCTGTAAACATGGAAATATCTACACAGCTATCTGTGTAAAGTTGGAAATATCTACACCGCTGTCTGTGTATAGATGGCAATATCTACACCGCAATCTGTGCATAGATGGAAGCATCTACACCGCTATCTCTGTAAACATGGAAATACCTTCACCGCTATCTGTATAAACCTGGAAATATCTACACCGCCATCAGTATAAACATGGAAGTATCTACACCGCTATTTTTATAAACATGGAAATAAGTCCACGGCTATCTGTATAAACCTGGAAATATCTACAAAGCTATCTGTATAAACATGGATATGTCTACAACGCTATATGTGTAAACCTGGAAATATCTATGCAGCTAAGTGTGTAAACCTGGAAATACCTACACAGCTGTCTGTGTAAAGATGGATATATCTGCACCGCAATCTGTAAAAAGATGGAAATACATACACCGCTATATGTATAAACAAGGAAATATCTACACCGCCATCTGTATAAACATGGAAATATCTCCACAGCCATCTGTATAAACATGGAAATACCTGCACCGCTATCTGTATAAACATGGAAATAAGTCCACGGCTATCTGTATAAACATGGAAATATCTACATCGCTATCTGTATAAACATGGAAATATCTACACCGCCATATGTATAAACATGCAAATATCTACACAGCCATCTGTATAAACTTGGAAATAACTACACAACCATCTTTATAAACATGGAAATATCTACATTGCCATCTGTATACACGTGGAAATATCTACACAGCCATCTGTATAAGCATGGAAATATCTACACCGCTATCTGCAAAACATGGAAATACTTACAACGCTCTCTGTATAAACAGGGAATTACCTACATCGCTATCTGTATAAACAGGGAATATCTCCACTGCTATCTGTATTAACATGGAAATATCTACACCGCTATCTGTATAAACATGGAAATATCTACACGGCTATCTGTATAAACCTGGAAATATCTACAACGCTAACTGTACAAACACGGAAATATAAACACCGCCATCTGCATAAACATGTAAATATCTACACAGCCATTTGTATAAACATGGAAATAACTACACCACCATATTTATAAACATGGAAATATCTACATTGCCATGTGTATACACGTGGAAATATCTACACAGCCATCTGTATCAGCATGGAAATATCTACACCGCTATCTGTATAAACATGGAAATATCTACACCGCTCTATGTATAATCATGGAAATATCTACATCACTATCTGAATTAACAGGGAATATCTCCACTCCTATCTGTATAAACATGGAAATATCTACACCGCTATCTGTATAAACATGGAAATGTCTACACCGCTATCTGTATAAACTTGGAAATATCTACACCGCTATCTGTATAAACATGGAAATATCTACACCTCTATCTGTATAAACATGGAAATATCTACACCGCTATCTGTATAAACATGGAAATATCTACACCGCTATCTGTATAAACATGGAAATATCTACACAGCTATCTGTGTAAAGTTGGATATATCTACACAGCTGTCTGTGTATAGATGGCAATAACTACACCGCAATCCGTGCAAAGATGGAAGCATCTACACCGCTATCTCTGTAAACATGGAAATACCTACACCGCTATCTGTATAAACCTGGAAATATCTACACCGCCATCTCATTCAAAATGGAAATATCTACACCGCCATCTGTATAAACATGGAAATATCTACACCACTATCTTTATATAGATGGAAATAACTCCACCGCTATCTGTATAAACATGGAAATATCTACACCGCTATCTGTATAAACATGGAAATATCTACACGGCTATCTGTATAAACCTGGAAATATCTACACCGCTATCTGTATTAACATGGAAATATCTACATCGCTATCTGTATAAACATGGAAATATCTACACCGCTATCTGTATAAACATGGAAATGTCTACACCGCTATCTGTATAAACTTGGAAATATCTACACTGCTATCTGTATAAACATGGAAATATCTACACCGCTATCTGTATAAACATGGAAATAGCTACACCTCTATCTGTATAAACATGGCAATATCTACACCGCTATCTGTATAAACATGAAAATATCTACACCGCTATCTGTATAAACATGGAAATATCTACACGGCTATCTGTATAAACCTGGAAATATCTACACCGCTATCTGTATTAACATGGAAATATCTACATCGCTATCAGTATAAACATGGAAATATCTACACCGCTATCTGTACAAACATGGAAATATAAACACCGCCATCTGCATAAACATGTAAATATCTACACAGCCATTTGTATAAACATGGAAATAACTACACCACCATCTTTATAAACATGGAAATATCTACATTGCCATGTGTATACACGTGGAAATATCTACACAGCCATCTGTATCAGCATGGAAATATCTACACCGCTATCTGTATAAACATGGAAATATCTACACCGCTCTATGTATAAACATGGAAATATCTACATTGCTATCTGAATAAACAGGGAATATCCCCACTGCTATCTGTATAAACATGGAAATATCTACACCGCTAACTGTATAAACATGGAAATATCTACAAAGCTATCTGTATAAACATGGATATATCTACAACGCTATCTGTTTAAACCTGGAAATATCTACTCAACTATCTGTGTAAACTTGGAAATACCTACACAGCTATCTGTGTAAAGATGGAAATATCTACACCTCAATCTGTACAAAGATGTAAATATCTACACCGCTATCTCTGTAAACATGGAAATATCTACACCACCATCTGTATAAACATGGTAATATCTACACCGACATCTGTGTAAACATGGAAATATCTACACTGCCATCTGTATAAACATGGAAATATCTACAAAGCGATCTCTATGAACATGGAAATGTCTACATCGCTATCTGTATAAACATGGAAATAGCCACATTGATATCTGTATAAACATGGAAGTATCTACACCGCTATGTGTATAAACATGGAAATATCTACAATGCAATCTCTGTAAACATGGAAATATCTACACAGCTATCTGTGTAAAATTGGAAATATCTACAACGCTGTCTGTGTAAAGATGGCAATATCTACACCGCAATCGGTGCAAAGACGGAAGCATCTACACCGCTATCTCCGTAAACATGGAAATACCTACACCGCTATCTGTATAAACCTGGAAATATCTACACCGCCATCTCTATCAAAATGGAAATATCTACACCGCCATCTGTATAATCATGGAAATATCTACACCGCCATCTGTATAAACATGGAAATATCTACACCGCTATCTTTATAAACTTGGAAATAACTCCTTCGCTATCTGTATAAACATGGAAATATCTACACCGCTATCTGTATAAACATGGAAATATCTACACGGCTATCTGTATAAACCTGGAAATATCTACACCGCTATCTGTATTAACATGGAAATATCTACATCGCTATCTGTATAAACATGGAAATATCTACACCGCTATCTGTACAAACATGGAAATATAAACACCGCCATCTGCATAAACATGTAAATATCTACACAGCCATTTGTATAAACTTGGAAATAACTACACCACCATCTTTATAAACATGGAAATATCTACATTGCCATGTGTATACACGTGGAAATATCTACACAGCCATCTGTATCAGCATGGAAATATCTACACCGCTATCTGTATAAACATGGAAATATCTACACCGCTCTATGTATAAACATGGAAATATCTACATCGCTATCTGAATAAACAGGGAATATCTCCACTGCTATCTGTATAAACATGGAAATATCTACACCGCTAACTGTATAAACATGGAAATATCTACAAAGCTATCTGTATAAACATGGATATATCTACAACGCTGTCTGTTTAAACCTGGAAATATCTACTCAACTATCTGTGTAAACTTGGAAATACCTACAAAGCTATCTGTGTAAAGATGGAAATATCTACACCTCAATCTGTACAAAGATGTAAATATCTACACCGCTATCTCTGTAAACATGGAAATATCTACACCACCATCTGTATAAACATGGTAATATCTACACCGCCATCTGTGTAAACATGGAAATATCTACACTGCCATCTGTATAAACATGGAAATATCTACAAAGCGATCTCTATGAACATGGAAATGTCTACATCGCTATCTGTATAAACATGGAAATAGCCACATTGATATCTGTATAAACATGGAAGTATCTACACCGCTATGTGTATAAACATGGAAATATCTACAATGCAATCTCTGTAAACATGGAAATATCTACACAGCTATCTGTGTAAAGTTGGAAATATCTACAACGCTGTCTGTGTAAAGATGGCAATATCTACACCGCAATCGGTGCAAAGATGGAAGCATCTACACCGCTATCTCCGTAAACATGGAAATACCTACACCGCTATCTGTATAAACCTGGAATTATCTACACCGCCATCTCTATCAAAATGGAAATATCTACACCGCCATCTGTATAATCATGGAAATATCTACACCGCCATCTGTATAAACATGGAAATATCTACACCGCTATCTTTATGAACTTGGAAATAACTCCATCGCTATCTGTATAAACATGGAAATATCTACAAAGCTATCTGTATAAACATGGAAATATCTACACCGTCATCTGAATAAACATGGAAATCACTACACCGCTATCTGTATAAATATGGAATTATCTACACTGCTATCTCTATAAACATGGAAATATATACACCGCTATCGGTATAAACTTAGAAATAACTTCACCGGTATCTGTATAAACATGGAAACAACTAAGCCATTATCTGTATAAACATGGAAATATCTACACCGCAATCTTTGCAAAGATGGAAATATCTACAACACTATCTCTATAAACATGGAATTATATGCACCGCTCTCTGTATAAACATGGAAATATCTAAACCGCTATCTGTATAATCATGGAATTATCTACAAGGCTATCTCTATAAATATGGAAATATTTACACCGCCATCTGTATAAAGATGGAAAAATCTCCACCGTGAGCTGTATAAACATGGAAATATCTACACCGCTATCTGTATAAACATGAAAATAGCAACATCACTATCGGTATAAAAATGGAAATATCTAAACCGCTATCTGTATAAACATTGATATATCTACACCACTATCTCTATAAACATGGAAATACCTACACCGCCATCTCTATAAACATGGAATTATCTACACCGATATCTCTATAAACTTAGAAATATGTACTCTGCCATCTTTATAAACATGAAAATATCTACACCGTCATCAGCATAAACATGGAAATAACTTCACCGCCGTCTGTATAAATATGGAATTATCTACACCGCCATCTCTATAAACATAGAAATATCTACACTGCCATCTGTAGAAAGATGGAAATATCTTCACCGAGATCTGCATAAACACGGTAATATCTACACCTCTACCTGTATAAACATGAAAATGTC
Organism: Pan paniscus; assembly: GCF_029289425.2. NCBI lineage: Eukaryota > Metazoa > Chordata > Mammalia > Primates > Hominidae > Pan > Pan paniscus. The sequence goes on from NC_073256.2 coordinate 3,701,084, forward strand.
TACACCGCTATCTGCATAAACATGGAAATACCTACACTGCCATCTGTATAAACATGGAAATACCTGCACTGCTAGCAGAATAAATATGGAAATGTCTACACCGCTATGTGTATAAACATGGAAATATCAACACCACTATCTGTTTAAGCATGAAAATATCTACACCGCTATCTGAATAAACTTGGAAATATCTACACCACTATCTTTATGAACATGGAAATACCTACACCACCATCTCTATAAACATGGAATTATCTACACCGCTATCTCTATAAACATAGAAATATCTACACCGCCATCTCTATAAACATGGAAATATCTACACCGCAGTCTGCATAAACATGGAAATATCTACACCGCGATCTGTATAAACATGGAAATATCTACACCTCTACCTGTATAAACATGCAAATATCTACACCACTATCTGTATAAACATGGAAATAACTACACCGCTATCTCTATGAATATGGAAATATCTACACGGCTATCTCCATAAACATGGAAAAATCTACACCACGATCTGTATAAACATGGAAATATCTCCACCGATATCTGTATAAACATGGAAACATCTACACCGCTATCTGTATAAACATAGAAATATCTACACCGCTCTCTGTATAAACATGGAAAAATCTACAACACTATCTCTGTAAACACGGAAATATCTACACAGCTATCTGTGTAAACATGGAAATATCTACACCGCTATCTGTAAAAACATGGAAACATATACAACACGATCTGTATAAAAATGGAAATATCTACATCGCCATCTGTATTAACATGAAAATATCTGCACCGCCCTCTGTATAAACATAGAAATATCTACACTGCCTTCGGTATAAACATGGAAATACCTACACAGTTATCTGTATAAACATGGAAACATCTAAACCACTATCTGTGTAAACATGGAAATATCCACACCGCAATCTGCGTAAACATGGAAATATCTACACCGCTATCTTTGTAAAGATGGAAATATCTACACTGCAATCTGTGCAAAGATGGAAATATCTAAACCGCTATCTGTGTAAACATGGTAATATCTACACCACTGTCTGTATAAACATGGAAATATCCACAACGCTATCTGTATATACATGGAAATATCTACACTGCCATCTGTGAAAACATGGAAATAACTACACCGCCATCTGTATAAACATGGAAATATCTACACAACTATCAGTAAAACGTGGAAATACCTACACCGTTATCTGTATAAACGTGGAAATATCTACACCGCTATCTGTATAAACGTGGAAATATCTACACCTCTATCTGAATAAAGATGAAAATATATACAAAACTATATGTGTAAACATGGAAATATCTACACAGCTATCTGTGTAGACTTGGAAATATCTACACAATTATCTATGTAAAGACGGAAATATGTACACTGCAATCTGTTCAAAGACGGAAATATCTACTCCGCTATCTCTGTAAACATGGAAATATCTACACCGCTATCTGTATAAACATGGAAATACCTACACCGCTTTCTGTATAAACATGGAAATATCTACACCGCTGTCTCTATAAACATGGAATTACCAACACCGCTATCTGCATAAACATGGAAATATCTACAACGCTATCTGTATAAACATATAAATAACTACGCCGCTATCACTATAAACATGGAAATACCTACACCATTATCTCTATAAACATGGAAATATCTACACCGCTATCTCTATAAAAGCGGAAATATCTACACCGCCATTCTATAAACTTGGAAATATCTATACCGCCATCTGCATAAACATGGAAATGTCTACACCACCATCTGCATAAACATGGAAATATCCACACGGCCATGTGTATAAACATCGAAATGTTTTCACAACTATCTTTAAAACGTGGAAATATCTACACCGCTCTCTGTATAAACGTGGAAATATCTGCACTGCTATCTCTATAAACGTGGAAATATCTACAACATTATCTGTATAGACGTGGAAATATCTAAACTGCTATCTGTATAAATGTGGAAATATCTACACTGCTAACTGTATAAACATGGAAATACCTACACCGCCATCTGTATAAACATGGAAACATCTATACTGCCATCTGTATAAACATGGAAATATCTACACAGCCATCTCTATAAACATGGAAATGTCTACATCTCTATGTGTATAAACATGGAAATAGCCACACTGCTATCTGTATAAACATGGAAATACCTACACAGCCATCTGTAAAAACATGGAAGTATCTACACTGCCATCTTTACGCACATGGAAATATCTACACAGCCATCTGTATAAACATGGAAATAAATACACCGCTATCTCTCTACACATGGAAATACCTACACCGTTTTCAGTATAAACATGGAAACATCTACACCGCTGTCTGTATAAACACGGAAATATCTACACCCGTATCTGTATAAACTTCGAAATATCTCCACCGCCATCTGTGTAAACATGGAAATATCTCCACCGCTATCTTTATAAACATGGAAATAACTTCACTACTATCTGTATAAACATGGAAATATCTACACCGCTATCTGTATAAACATGGAAATGTCTACACAGCTATCTGTATAAACTTGGAAATATCAACACCGCTATCTGTATAAACATGGAAATATCTACACCGCTATCTGCATAAACATGGAAATATCTAAATCGCTATCTGTAAAAACATGGAAATATCTACACCGCCATCTGTATAAACATGGAAATATCTACACAACTATCTGTAAAACGTGGAAATACCTACACCATTATCTGTATAAACGTGGAAATATCTACACCGCTATCTGTATAAACGTGGAAATATCTACACCTCTATCTGTATAAAGATGAAAATATATACAAAACTATATGTGTAAACACGGAAATATCTACACAGCTATCTGTGTAGACTTGGAAATATCTACACAATTATCTATGTAAAGACGGAAATATGTACACTGCAATCTGTTCAAAGACGGAAATATCTACTCCGCTATCTCTGTAAACATGGAAATATCTACACCGCTATCTGTATAAACATGGAAATACCTACACCGCTTTCTGTATAAACATGGAAATATCTACACCGCTGTCTCTATAAACATGGAATTACCAACACCGCTATCTGCATAAACATGGAAATATCTACAACGCTATCTGTATAAACATATAAATAACTATGCCGCTATCACTATAAACATGGAAATACCTACACCATTATCTCTATAAACATGGAAATATCTACACCGCTATCTCTATAAAAGCGGAAATATCTGCACTGCCATTCTATAAACTTGGAAATATCTATACCGCCATCTGCATAAACATGGAAATGTCTACACCACCATCTGCATAAACATGGAAATATCCACACGGCCATGTGTATAAACATCGAAATGTTTTCACAACTATCTTTAAAACGTGGAAATATCTACACCGCTCTCTGTATAAACGTGGAAATATCTGCACTGCTATCTCTATAAACGTGGAAATATCTACAACATTATCTGTATAGACGTGGAAATATCTAAACTGCTATCTGTATAAATGTGGAAATATCTACACTGCTAACTGTATAAACATGGAAATACCTACACCGCCATCTGTATAAACATGGAAATATCTACACTGCCATCTGTATAAACATGGAAATATCTACACAGCCATCTCTATAAACATGGAAATGTCTACATCTCTATCTGTATAAACATGGAAATAGCCACACTGCTATCTGTATAAACATGGAAATAACTACACAGCCATCTGTAAAAACATGGAAATATCTACACTGCCATCTTTACGCACATGGAAATATCTACACAGCCATCTGTATAAACATGGAAATAAATACACCGCTATCTCTCTACACATGGAAATACTTACACCGTTTTCAGTATAAACATGGAAACATCTACACCGCTGTCTGTATAAACACGGAAATATCTACACCCGTATCTGTATAAACTTCGAAATATCTCCACCGCCATCTGTGTAAACATGGAAATATCTCCACCGCTATCTTTATAAACATGGAAATAACTTCACTGCTATCTGTATAAACATGGAAATATCTACACCGCTATCTGTGTAAACATGGAAATGTCTACACAGCTATCTGTATAAACATGGAAATATCTACACCGCTATCTGTATAAACATGGAAATATCTACACCGCTATCTGTATAAATATGGAAATATCTACACTGCTATCTTTATGAACATGCAAATATCTACACAGTCATCTGTATAAAAATGTAAATAACTACACTGCCATCTGTGGAAAGATGGAAATATCTACACCACGATCTGCGTAAACATGGAAATATCTACACCGCTACCAGTATAAATATGGAAAAATCTACACTGCTATCTGTATAAACATGGAAATATCTACACCGCTATATGTATAAACATGGAAATAACTACATCGCTATCTCCATAAACATGGAGATATCTACACCGCCATCTGTATAAACATGCAAATATCTACGCAGTCATCTGCATAAACATAGAAATATCTACACCACCATCTCTATAAACATGGAAATATCTACACTGCCATCTGTATACACATGGAAATACCTACACAGTCATCTGTGTAAACACGGAAATATCTACTCCTCTATCTCTATAAACATGGAAATATCTACATGCTATATCGATAAAGATGGAAATATCTAAACTGCAATCTCTATAAACATGGAAATATCTACACCACTATCTGTATAAATAGGGAAATATCTACACCGCTGTCTCTATAAACGTCGAAATGTCTACACCGCTATCTGTATAAACATGGAAATATCCACATGGCTATGTCTATAAACATGGAAATGTCTGCACTGCAATCTGTATAAACATGGAAATATCTACACAGTCATCTGTATAAACGTGGAAATATCTACACCACTATCAATATAAACATGGAAAACCTACCCTGCCATCTGTATAAACGTGGAATTATCTGCAAAGCCACCTGCATAAACATGGAAATATCTACACAGCCATCTCTATAAATATGGAAATATCTACACCTCCATCTGTATAAACATGGAATTGTCTACACTGCTATCTGTATAAACATGGAAATATCTACACAGCCATCTCTATAAACATGGAAATATCTCAACCGTTATCTGTATAAACATTGAAATATCTAAACCGCTATCTGTATAAACATGGAAATATCTGCACAGCTATCACTATAAACATGGAAATTACTACACCGTGATCTGTATAAACATGGAAATATTTACACCGCTATCTGTATAAACATGGAAATATCTACACCGGTATCTGTATAAACATGGAAATATCTACACCACGATCTGTATAAACATGGAAATATTTACACCGCTATCTATATAAACATGGAAATATCTGCACCGCTATCTCAATAAACATGGAAATATCTACAAAGCCATCTGTATAAACATGGAAATAACTACACAGTCATGTGTAGGAACATGGAAATATCTACACTGCCATCTGTATAAACATGGAAATATGTACAGAGCCCTCTGTATAAATATGGAAATATCTGCATAGGCATCTGTATAAACATGGAATTTTCTGCACCGCTATCTGTATAAACATGGAAATACCAACACGGCTGTCTCTATAAACATGGAAATATGTACACCGCAATGTGTATAAACATGGAAATATCTCCACTGCTGTCTGTATAAACATGGAAATATCTACACCGTGATCTGTATAAACATGGAAATATCTACACCGTTATCTGTATAAATACCTAAATATCTACACCGCTATCTCTATAAACATGGAAATACCTACACCGCCATCTGTATAAACATGGAAATACCTACAAAGTCAACTGTATAAACATGGAAATATCTACACAGCCATCTGTATAAACATGGAAATATCTATACAGCCATCTGTATATACATGGAAATATCTACTCCGCTATCTGTATAAACATGGAAATAACTACACCGCTATTTGTAGAAACAAGGAAATATCTACACCGCCATCTTTTTAAACATGGAAATATATACACAGACATCTGTTTATACATGGAAATATCTACACCGCTATTTGTGTAAAGACAGAAATATCTGCAGCGCAATCTGTGCAAACATGGAAATATTTACACCGCTATCTCTATAAACATGGAAATATCTGCACCGGTATCTGTATAAATATGGAAATATCTACACCGCTATCTCTGTAAACATGGAAATAACTACACCGCCATCTGTTTAAACATGGAAATATCTACACAGTCGTCTGTATATACATGGAAATATCTACACCATCATCTCTATAAACATGGAAATATCTACACTGCCATGTGTATACACATGGAAATATCTACACAGCCATCAGTATAAACTTGGAAATATCTGCACCGCTATCTGAATACACAAGGAAATACCTACACCGCTATCTCTATAAACATGGAAAGATCTACACTGCTATCTGTATAAACATGGAAATATGTACACCGCTATCTGCATAAACATGGAATTATCTACAACGCTATCTCTACAAACCTTGAAATATCTACACCACCATCTCTATGAACATTAAAATATCTACACCGCCATCAGCATAAACATGGAAATAACTTCACCACCTTCTGTATAAACATGGAATTATCAACACTGCCATCTCTATAAACATTGAAATATCTACACTGCCAGCTGTAGAAAGATGGAAATATCTATTCCGACATCTGCCTAAACATGGAAATATCTACATCTCTATCTGTATAAACATTTAAATATCTAAACTGCTATCTGTATAAATATGGAAATATCTACACCGCTATCTCTATGAACATGGAAATGTCTACACCGCTTTCTTTATAAACATTGAAATATCTAAACCGCCATCTGTATGAACATGGAAATAACTACACAGTCAGCTGTATAAACATGGAAATTTCTACACCACTATATGTCTAAACATGGAAATATTTACACTGCTATCTGTATAAACATTGAAATATCTACAAAGCCATCTCTATAAACATGGAAATATCTACACCGCTATCTGTATAAACATGGAAATATCGACACCACGATCTGTATAAACATGGAAATATATACAACGCTATCTGTATAAACATGGAAATATCTACACCGCTATCTGTTTAAACATGGAAATATCTACACCACCATCTGTGTAAACATGGAAATATCTACACCGCTCTCTGTATAAACATGGAAATAACTACAGCGCTACCTGTATAAACATGGAAATATATACACCGCTATCTGTATAAATATGGAAATAAATACACTGCTATCTGTATTAACATGGAAATGTCTACACCACTATCTGCATATACATGGAAATACCTACAACGCTCTCTGTATAAACATGGAAATATCTACACTGCTATCTGTATAAACATGGAAGTATCTACACTGCTATCTGTATAAACATGGGAAAATCTACACCGCTATCTGTAAACATGGAAATATCTACAAAGCAATCTGTATAAACATGGAAATATCTACAACGCTATCAGTGTAAACCTGGAAATATCTACGCAGCTATCTGTGTAAACTTGGAAATACCCACACAGCTATCTGTGTAAAGATGGAAATATGTACACCGCAATCTGTACAAAGATGGAAATATCTACACCGCTATCTCTGTAAACATGGAAATATCTACATCGCTATCTGTATAAACACGGAAAATCTACACCGCTATATGTATAAACAAGGAAATATCTATACCGTCAGCTGTATAAACATGGAAATATTTACACCGCCATCTGTATAAACATGGAAATACCTACACCGCTATCTGTATAAACATGGAAATATCTACACAGCCATCTCTATAAACATGGAAATATCTACATCGCCATCTGTATAAACATGGAAATGGCCACACTCCTATCTGTATAAACATGGAAATATCTACACCGCCATCTGTAAAAACATGGAAGTATCTACACTGCCATCTTTATACAAATGGAAATATCTACACAGCCATCTGTAGAAACATGGAACTATCTACACCGCTATCTCTATAAACATGGAAATACCTACACCGTTTTCAGTATAAACACGGAAATATCTACACCGCTATCTGTATAAACACGGAAATATCTACACCGGTATCTGTATAAACTTGGAAATATCTCCACCGCCATCTGTATAAAGATGGAAATATCTCCACCGCTATCTTTATAAACATTGTAATAACTCGACCGCTATCTGTATAAACATGGAAATCTCTACACCGATATCTGTATAATCATGGAAATATCTACACGGCTATCTGTATAAACATGGAAATATCTACACCGCAATCTGTATAAACATAGAAATATCTACACCGCTATCTGTATAAACATGGAAATATCTACACCGCTATGTGAATAAACATGGAAATATCTACACCGCTATTGGTATAAACATGGAAATATCTACAATGCAATCTCTGTAAACCTGGAAATAACTACACAGCTATCTGTGTAAAGTTGGAAATATCTACACCAATATCTGTGTAAAGATAGCAATATCTACAACGCAATCTATGCAAAGATGGAAACTTCTACACCGCTATCTCTGTAAACATGGAAATAACTACACCGATATCTGTATAAACAGGGAAATATCTACACCTCTATCTGTATAAACATGGAAATATCTACACCTCTATCTGTAAAAATATGGAAATATCTACACCGCTATCTGTATAAACATGGAAATAACTACACCGCTATCTGTATAAACATGGAAATATCTACACCGCTCTCTGTATAAACATGGAAATATCTACATCGCCATCTGTACAAACAGGGAATATCTCCACTGCTATCTGTACTAACATGGAAATAACTACACTGATATCTGTATAAACATGGAAATATCTACACAGCTATCTGTATAAACATGGAAATATCTACAATGCTATCTGTGTAAACAGGGAAATATCTACACAGCTATCTGTGTAAACTTGGAAATACCTACAGAGCTATCTGTGTAAAGATGGAAATGTCTACACTGCAATCAGTACAAAGTTGGAAATATCTACATCGCTATCACTGTAAACATGGAAATATCTATACCGCTGTCTGTATAATCATGGAAATATCTACACCGCCATCTGTATAAACGTGGAAATATCCACACTGCCATCTGTATAAACATGGAAATATCTACACAGCCATCTCTATAAACATGGAAATGTCTACATCGCTATCTGTATAAACATGGAAATAGCCACACTGCTATCTGTATAAACATGGAAATATCTACACCGCCATCTGTAAAAACATGGAAATATCTACACTGCCATCTTTATGCACATGGATATATCTACACAGCCATCTGTATAAACATGGAAATAAATACACCGCTATCTCCATAAACATGGAAATTCCTGCACCGTTTTCAGTATAAACATGGAAATAACTACACCGCTGTCTGTATAAACACGGAAATATCTACACCGGTATCTGTATAAACTTCGAAATATCTCCACCGCCATCTGTATAAACATGGACATATCTCCACCGCTATATTTATAAACATGGAAATAACTTCACCGCTATCTGTATAAACATGGAAATATCTACACCGCAATCGGTATAAACATGGAAAAATCTACACCGCTATCTGTATAAACATGAAAATATCTACAAAGCAATCTATATAAACATGGAAATATCTACAACGCTATCTGTGTAAACCCGGAAATATCTACGCAGCTATCAGTGTAAACTTGGAAATACCTACACAGCTATCTGTGTAAAGATGGAAATATCTACACCGCAATCTGTACAAAGATGGAAATATCTACACCGCTATCTCTCTAAACATGGAAATATCTACATTGCTATCTGTATAAACATGGAAATATCTTCACCGCTATATGTATAAACAAGGAAATATCTACACCGCCATCTGTATAAACATGGAAATATTTACACCGCAATCTGTATAAACATGGAAATACCTACACCGCTATCTGTATAAACATGGAAATATCTACACAGCCATCTCTATAAACATGGAAATATCTACATCGGTATCTGTATAAACATGGAAATGGCCACACTGCTATCTGCATGAACATGGAAATATCTACACCGCCATCTGTAAAAACATGGAGGTGTCTACACTGCCATCTTTACACACACGGAAATATCTACGCAGCCATCTGCAGAAACATGGACATATCTACACCGCTATCTCTATAAACATGGAAATACTTACACCGTTTTCAGTATAAACACGGAAATATGTACACCGCTATCTGTGTAAACACGGAAATATCTACACCGGTATTTGTATAAACTTGGAAATATCTCCACCGCCATCTGTATAAAGATGGAAATATCCCCACCGCTATCTTCATAAACATGGAAATAACTCGACCGCTATCTGAATAAAAATGGAAATATCTACACCGCTATCTGTATAAACATGGAAATATCTACACTGCTATCTGTAAAAACATGGAAATATCTACAACTCTATCTGTATATACATGGAAATATCTACACCGCTATCTGTATAAACATGGAAATATCTACAATGATATCTCTGTAAACAGGGAAATATCTTCACAGATATCTGTGTAAAGTTGGAAACATCTACACCGCTATGTGTGTATAGATGGCAATATCTACACCGCAATCTGTGCAAAGATGGAAACGTCTGCACTGCTATCTCTGTAAACAAGGAAATATCTACACCGCTATCGGTATAAACATGGAAATATCTACACCGCCATCTGTATCAAAATGGAAATATATACACCGCCATCTGTATGAACATGGAAATATCTACACTGCCATCTGTATAAACATGGAAATATCTACACCGCTATCTGTATAAATATGGAAATATCTACACAGCTATCTCTAATAAACATGGAAATATCTACACAGCTGTCTGTATAAACATGGAAATATCTACACTTCTATGTCTATAAACATGGAATTATCTACAATGCCAGCTGTATAAACATGCAAATATCTACACAGTCATCTGTATAAACATGCAAATAACTACACCAGAATCTTTATAAACATGGAAATATCTACACTGCCTTCTGTATACACATGGAATTATCTATACAGCCATCTGTATAAACATGGAATATCTACACCGCTATCTGCATAAACATGGAAATATCTACACCGATCTCTGTATAAACATGGAAATATGTACATCGCTATCTGTTTATACAGGGAATATCTCCACTGCTCTCTGTATAAACATGGAAATATCTACACCGCTAACTGTATAAACATGGAAATATCTACAAAGCTATCTGTATAAACATGGATATGTCTACAACGCTATCTGTGCAAACCTGGAAATATCTATGCAGCTATCTGTGTAAACTTGGAAATACCTACACAGCTGTCTGTGTGAAGATGGAAATATCTACACCGCAATCTGTACAAAGATGGAAATATCTACACCGCTATTTGTATAAACAAGGAAATACCTTCACCGCCATCTGTATAAACATGGAAAGATGTACACCGCCATCTGTATAAACATGGAAATGTCTACACTGCTATCTGTATAAACATGGAAGTATCTACACCGCTATCTGTATAAACATGGAAATATCTACAATGCAATCTCTGTAAACGTGGAAATATCTACACAGCTATCTGTGTAAAGTTGGAAATATCTTCACAGCTGTCTGTGTATAGATGGCAATAACTACATCACAATCTGTGCAAAGATGGAAGCATCTACACCGCTATCTCTGTAAACATGGAAATACCTACACCGCTATCTGTATGAACCTGGAAATATCTACACCGCCATCTCTATCAAAAAGGAAATATCTACTCCGCCATCTGTATAAACATGGAAATATCTACACCGCCATCTGTATAAACATGGAAATATCTACACCGCTATCTTTATAAAGATGGAAATAACTCCACCGCTATCTGTATAAACATGGAAATATCTACACTGCTATCTGTATAAACATGGAAATATCTACACGGCTGTCTGTATAAACCTGGAAATACCTACACCACTATCTGTATAAACATGGAAATATCAACAATGCAATCTCTGTAAACATGGATATATCTACACAGCTATCTGTGTAAAGTTGGAAATATCTACACCGCTGTCTGTGTATAGATGGCAATACCTACACCGCAATCTGTGCATAGATGGAAGCATCTACACCACTATCTCTGTAAACATGGAAATACCTTCACCGCTATCTGTGCATAGATGGAAGCATCTACACCGCTATCTCTGTAAACAAGGAAATACCTTCACCGCTATCTGTATAAACCTGGAAATAACTACAACACCATCTCTATCAAAATGGAAATATCTACACCGCCATCTGTATAAACATGGAAATATCTACACCGCCATCTGTATAAACATGGAAATATCTACACCGCTATCTTTATTAACATGGAAATAACTCCACCGCTATCTGTATAAACATGGAAATATCTACATCGCTATCTTTATAAACAAGAAAATTAGTCCACGGCTATCTGTATAAACATGGAAATATCTACAAAGCTATCTGTATAAACATGGATATGTCTACAACGCTATCTGTGTAAACCTGGAAATATCTACGCAGCTATCTGTGTAAACCTGGAAATACCTAGACAGCTGTCTGTGTAAAGATGGAAATATCTACACCACAATCTGTACAAAGATGGAAATATCTACACCGCTGTATGTATAAACAAGGAAATATCTACACCGCCATCTGTATAAACATGGAAATACCTACACCACCATTTGTATAAACATGGAAATACCTACACCGCTATCTGTATAAATATGGAAATATCTAAACCGCTATCTGTATAAAATTGGAAATACCTTCAACGCTATATGTATAAACATGGAAATATCTAAACCGCAATGTCTTTAAACATGGAAATATCAACACCGACATCACTATAAACATGAAAATATCTACACCGCTATCTCCAGAAACATGGAACTATCTACACCGCCATCTGTATAAACATGGAAATATCTACACCGCTATCTGTATAAACATGGAAGTATCTACACCGCTATCTGTATAAACATGGAAATAACTACAATGCAATCTCTGTAAACATGGAAATATCTACACAGCTATCTGTGTAAAGTTGGAAATATCTACACCGCTGTCTGTGTATAGATGGCAATATCTACACCGCAATCTGTGCATAGATGGAAGCATCTACACCGCTATCTCTGTAAACATGGAAATACCTTTGCCGCTATCTGTATAAACCTGGAAATATCTACACCGCCATCTCTATCAAAATGGAAATATCTATGCCGCCATCTGTATAAACATGGAAATATCTACACCGCCATCTGTATAAACATGGAAATATCTACACCGCTATCTTTGTTAACATGGAAATAAGTCCACCACTATCTGTATAAACATGGAGATATCTACACCGCTATCTTTATAAACATGGAAATAAGTCCATGGCTATCTGTATAAACATGGAAATATCTACACCTCTCTCTGTATAAACATGGAAATATCTACACAGCTATCTGTATAAATATGGAAATATCTACACCGCTATCTCTATGAACATGGAAATGTCTACACCGCTATCTTTGTAAACATGGAAATATCTAAACCGCCATCTGTATAAACCTGGAAATAACTACACAGTCGTCTGAATAAACATGGAAATATCTACACCACTATATGTCTAAACATGGAAATATTTACACTGCCATCTGTATAAACATTGAAATATCTACAAAGCCATCTCTATAAACATGGAAATATCTACACCGCTATCTGTATAAACATGGAAATATCGACACCACGATCTGTATAAACATGGAAATATATAGAACGCTATCTGTATAAACATGGAAATATCTACACCGCTATCTGTTTAAACATGGAAATATCTACACCGCCATCTGTGTAAACATGGAAATATCTACACCGCTCTCTGTATAAACATGGAAATAACTACACCGCTACCTCTATAAACATGGAAATATATACACCGCTATCTGTATAAATATGGAAATAAATACACTGATATCTGTATTAACATGGAAATGTCTACACCGCTATCTGCATATACATGGAAATACCTACAACGCTCTCTGTATAAACATGGAAATATCTACACTGCTATCTGTATAAACATGGAAGTATCTACACTGCTATCTGTATAAACATGGGAAAATCTACACCGCTATCTGTAAACATGGAAATATCTACAAAGCAATCTGTATAAACATGGAAATATCTACAACGCTATCTGTGTAAACCTGGAAATATCTACGCAGCTATCTGTGTAAACTTGGAAATACCCACACAGCTATCTGTGTAAAGATGGAAATATGTACACCGCAATCTGTACAAAGATGGAAATATCTACACCGCTATCTCTGTAAACATGGAAATATCTACATCGCTATCTGTATAAACACGGAAAATCTACACCGCTATGTGAATAAACATGGAAATATCTACACCGCTATTGGTATAAACATGGAAATATCTACACTGCTATCTGTATAAACATGGATATATCTACAGAGCTATCTGTATAAACATGGAAATATCTACAATGCAATCTCTGTAAACATGGAAATAACTACACAGCTATCTGTGTAAAGTTGGAAATATCTACACCAATATCTGTGTAAAGATAGCAATATCTACACCGCAATCTGTGCAAAGATGGAAACTTCTACACCGCTATCTCTGTAAACATGGAAATAACTACACCGCTATCTGTATAAACAGGGAAATATCTACACCTCTATCTGTATAAACATGGAAATATCTACACCTCTATCTGTAAAAATATGGAAATATCTACACCGCTATCTGTATAAACATGGAAATAACTACACCGCTATCTGTATAAACATGGAAATATCTACACCGCTCTCTGTATAAACATGGAAATATCTACATCGCCATCTGTACAAACAGGGAATATCTCCACTGCTATCTGTACTAACATGGAAATAACTACACTGCTATCTGTATAAACATGGAAATATCTACACAGCTATCTGTATAAACATGGAAATATCTACAACGCTATCTGTGTAAACAGGGAAATATCTACACAGCTATCTGTGTAAACTTGGAAATACCTACAGAGCTATCTGTGTAAAGATGGAAATGTCTACACTGCAATCAGTACAAAGTTGGAAATATCTACATCGCTATCACTGTAAACATGGAAATATCTATACCGCTGTCTGTATAATCATGGAAATATCTACACCGCCATCTGTATAAACGTGGAAATGTCCACACTGCCATCTGTATAAACATGGAAATATCTACACAGCCATCTCTATAAACATGGAAAAGTCTACATCGCTATCTGTATAAACATGGAAATAGCCACACTGCTATCTGTAAAAACATGGAAATATCTACACCGCCATCTGTAAAAACATGGAAATATCTACACTGCCATCTTTATGCACATGGATATATCTACACAGCCATCTGTATAAACATGGAAATAAATACACCGCTATCTGCATAAACATGGAAATATCTACACCGCTCTCTGTATAAACATGGAAATATCTACATCGCTATCTGTTTAAACATGGAAATATCTACACCGCTATCTGTATAAACATGGAAATAAGTCCACGGCTATCTGTATAAACCTGGAAATATCTACAAAGCTATCTGTATAAACATGGATATGTCTACAACGCTATATGTGTAAACCTGGAAATATCTACGCAGCTATCTGTGTAAACTTGGAAATACCTACACTGCTGTCTGTGTAAAGATGGATATATCTGCACCGCAATCTGTACAAAGATGGAAATACATACACCGCTATATGTATAAACAAGGAAATATCTACACCGCCATCTTTATAAACATGGAAATATCTCCACCGCCATCTGTATAAACATGGAAATACCTACACCGCTATCTGTATAAACATGGAAATAAGTCCATGGCTATCTGTATAAACATGGAAATATCTACATCGCTATCTGTATAAACATGGAAATATCTACACCGCCATATGTATACACATGCAAATATCTACACAGCCATCTGTATAAACTTGGAAATAACTACACAACCATCTTTATAAACATGGAAATATCTACATTGCCATCTGTATACACGTGGAAATATCTACACAGCCATCTGTATAAGCATGGAAATATCTACACCGCTATCTGCAAAACATGGAAATACCTACAACGCTCTCTGTATAAACAGGGAATTAACTACATCGCTATCTGTATAAACAGGGAATATCTCCACTGCTATCTGTATTAACATGGAAATATCTACACCGCTATCTGTATAAACATGGAAATATCTACGCAGCTATCTGTGTAAACTTGGAAATACCTACACTGCTGTCTGTGTAAAGATGGATATATCTGCACCGCAATCTGTACAAAGATGGAAATACATACACCGCTATATGTATAAACAAGGAAATATCTACACCGCCATCTTTATAAACATGGAAATATCTCCACCGCCATCTGTATAAACATGGAAATACCTACACCGCTATCTGTATAAACATGGAAATAAGTCCATGGCTATCTGTATAAACATGGAAATATCTACATCGCTATCTGTATAAACATGGAAATATCTACACCGCCATATGTATACACATGCAAATATCTACACAGCCATCTGTATAAACTTGGAAATAACTACACAACCATCTTTATAAACATGGAAATATCTACATTGCCATCTGTATACACGTGGAAATATCTACACAGCCATCTGTATAAGCATGGAAATATCTACACCGCTATCTGCAAAACATGGAAATACCTACAACGCTCTCTGTATAAACAGGGAATTAACTACATCGCTATCTGTATAAACAGGGAATATCTCCACTGCTATCTGTATTAACATGGAAATATCTACACCGCTATCTGTATAAACATGGAAATATCTACCCAGCTATCTGTGTAAACTTGGAAATACCTACACAGCTATCTGTGTAAAGATGGAAATGTCTTCACCGCAATCTGTACAAAGATGGAAGTATCTACACCGCTATCTCTGTAAACATGGAAATATCTACACCGCTATCTGTATAAACATGGAAACATCTACACCGCTGTCTGTATAAACTTGGAAATATCTACACCCGTATCTGTATAAACTTCGAAATATCTCCACCGCCATCTGTGTAAACATGGAAATATCTCCACCGCTATCTTTATAAAGATGGAAATAACTTCACTGCTATCTGTATAAACATGGAAATATCTACACCGCTATCTGTATAAACATGGAAATATCTACACAGCTATCTGTGTAAAGTTGGATATATCTACACAGCTGTCTGCGTATAGATGGCAGTAACTACACCGCAATCTGTGCAAAGATGGAAGCATCTACACCGCTATCTCTGTAAACATGGAAATACCTACACCGCTATCAGTATAAACCTGGAAATATCTACACCGCCATCTCTATCAAAATGGAAATATCTACACCGCCATCTGTATAAACATGGAAATATCTACACCGCTATCTTTATATAGATGGAAATAACTCGACCGCTATCTGTATAAACATGGAAATATCTACACTGCTATCTGTATAAACATGGAAATATCTACACGGCTATCTGTATGAACCTGGAAATATCTACACCGCTATCTGTATTAACATGGAAATATCTACATCGCTATCTGTATAAACATGGAAATATCTACACCGCTCTATGTATAAACATGGAAATATCTACATCGGTATCTGAATTAACAGGGAATATCTCCACTCCTATCTGTATAAACATGGAAATATCTACACCGCTATCTGTATAAACATGGAAATATCTACAAAGCTATCTGTATAAACATGGATATATCTACAACGCTATCTGTTTAAACCTGGAAATATCTACTCAACTATCTGTGTAAACTTGGAAATACCAACACAGCTATCTGTGTAAAGATGGAAATATCTACACCTCAATCAGTACAAAGATTTAAATATCTGCACCGCTATCTCTGTAAACATGGAAATATCTACACCACCATCTGTATAAACATGGTAATATCTACACCGCCATCTGTGTAAACTTGGAAATATCTACACTGCCATCTGTATAAACATGGAAATATCTACAAAGCGATCTCTATGAACATGGAAATGTCTACATCGCTATCTGTAAAAACATGGAAATAGCCACATTGATATCTGTATAAACATGGAAGTATCTACACCGCTATGTGTATAAACATGGAAATATCTACAACGCTATCTGTGTAAACAGGGAAATATCTACACAGCTATCTGTGTAAACTTGGAAATACCTACAGAGCTATCTGTGTAAAGATGGAAATGTCTACACTGCAATCAGTACAAAGTTGGAAATATCTACATCGCTATCACTGTAAACATGGAAATATCTATACCGCTGTCTGTATAATCATGGAAATATCTACACCGCCATCTGTATAAACGTGGAAATGTCCACACTGCCATCTGTATAAACATGGAAATATCTACACAGCCATCTCTATAAACATGGAAAAGTCTACATCGCTATCTGTATAAACATGGAAATAGCCACACTGCTATCTGTAAAAACATGGAAATATCTACACCGCCATCTGTAAAAACATGGAAATATCTACACTGCCATCTTTATGCACATGGATATATCTACACAGCCATCTGTATAAACATGGAAATAAATACACCGCTATCTGCATAAACATGGAAATATCTACACCGCTCTCTGTATAAACATGGAAATATCTACATCGCTATCTGTTTAAACATGGAAATATCTACACCGCTATCTGTATAAACATGGAAATAAGTCCACGGCTATCTGTATAAACCTGGAAATATCTACAAAGCTATCTGTATAAACATGGATATGTCTACAACGCTATATGTGTAAACCTGGAAATATCTACGCAGCTATCTGTGTAAACTTGGAAATACCTACACTGCTGTCTGTGTAAAGATGGATATATCTGCACCGCAATCTGTACAAAGATGGAAATACATACACCGCTATATGTATAAACAAGGAAATATCTACACCGCCATCTTTATAAACATGGAAATATCTCCACCGCCATCTGTATAAACATGGAAATACCTACACCGCTATCTGTATAAACATGGAAATAAGTCCATGGCTATCTGTATAAACATGGAAATATCTACATCGCTATCTGTATAAACATGGAAATATCTACACCGCCATATGTATACACATGCAAATATCTACACAGCCATCTGTATAAACTTGGAAATAACTACACAACCATCTTTATAAACATGGAAATATCTACATTGCCATCTGTATACACGTGGAAATATCTACACAGCCATCTGTATAAGCATGGAAATATCTACACCGCTATCTGCAAAACATGGAAATACCTACAACGCTCTCTGTATAAACAGGGAATTAACTACATCGCTATCTGTATAAACAGGGAATATCTCCACTGCTATCTGTATTAACATGGAAATATCTACACCGCTATCTGTATAAACATGGAAATATCTACGCAGCTATCTGTGTAAACTTGGAAATACCTACACTGCTGTCTGTGTAAAGATGGATATATCTGCACCGCAATCTGTACAAAGATGGAAATACATACACCGCTATATGTATAAACAAGGAAATATCTACACCGCCATCTTTATAAACATGGAAATATCTCCACCGCCATCTGTATAAACATGGAAATACCTACACCGCTATCTGTATAAACATGGAAATAAGTCCATGGCTATCTGTATAAACATGGAAATATCTACATCGCTATCTGTATAAACATGGAAATATCTACACCGCCATATGTATACACATGCAAATATCTACACAGCCATCTGTATAAACTTGGAAATAACTACACAACCATCTTTATAAACATGGAAATATCTACATTGCCATCTGTATACACGTGGAAATATCTACACAGCCATCTGTATAAGCATGGAAATATCTACACCGCTATCTGCAAAACATGGAAATACCTACAACGCTCTCTGTATAAACAGGGAATTAACTACATCGCTATCTGTATAAACAGGGAATATCTCCACTGCTATCTGTATTAACATGGAAATATCTACACCGCTATCTGTATAAACATGGAAATATCTACCCAGCTATCTGTGTAAACTTGGAAATACCTACACAGCTATCTGTGTAAAGATGGAAATGTCTTCACCGCAATCTGTACAAAGATGGAAGTATCTACACCGCTATCTCTGTAAACATGGAAATATCTACACCGCTATCTGTATAAACATGGAAACATCTACACCGCTGTCTGTATAAACTTGGAAATATCTACACCCGTATCTGTATAAACTTCGAAATATCTCCACCGCCATCTGTGTAAACATGGAAATATCTCCACCGCTATCTTTATAAAGATGGAAATAACTTCACTGCTATCTGTATAAACATGGAAATATCTACACCGCTATCTGTATAAACATGGAAATATCTACACAGCTATCTGTGTAAAGTTGGATATATCTACACAGCTGTCTGTGTATAGATGGCAGTAACTACACCGCAATCTGTGCAAAGATGGAAGCATCTACACCGCTATCTCTGTAAACATGGAAATACCTACACCGCTATCAGTATAAACCTGGAAATATCTACACCGCCATCTCTATCAAAATGGAAATATCTACACCGCCATCTGTATAAACATGGAAATATCTACACCGCTATCTTTATATAGATGGAAATAACTCGACCGCTATCTGTATAAACATGGAAATATCTACACTGCTATCTGTATAAACATGGAAATATCTACACGGCTATCTGTATGAACCTGGAAATATCTACACCGCTATCTGTATTAACATGGAAATATCTACATCGCTATCTGTATAAACATGGAAATATCTACACCGCTCTATGTATAAACATGGAAATATCTACATCGGTATCTGAATTAACAGGGAATATCTCCACTCCTATCTGTATAAACATGGAAATATCTACACCGCTATCTGTATAAACATGGAAATATCTACAAAGCTATCTGTATAAACATGGATATATCTACAACGCTATCTGTTTAAACCTGGAAATATCTACTCAACTATCTGTGTAAACTTGGAAATACCAACACAGCTATCTGTGTAAAGATGGAAATATCTACACCTCAATCAGTACAAAGATTTAAATATCTGCACCGCTATCTCTGTAAACATGGAAATATCTACACCACCATCTGTATAAACATGGTAATATCTACACCGCCATCTGTGTAAACTTGGAAATATCTACACTGCCATCTGTATAAACATGGAAATATCTACAAAGCGATCTCTATGAACATGGAAATGTCTACATCGCTATCTGTAAAAACATGGAAATAGCCACATTGATATCTGTATAAACATGGAAGTATCTACACCGCTATGTGTATAAACATGGAAATATCTACAATGCAATCTCTGTAAACATGGAAATATCTACACAGCTATCTGTGTAAAGTTGGAAATATCTACAACGCTGTCTGTGTAAAGATGGCAATATCTACACCGCAATCGGTGCAATGACGGAAGCATCTACACCGCTATCTCTGTAAACATGGAAATACCCACACCGCTATCTGTATAAACCTGGAAATATCTACACCGCTATCTGTATTAACATGGAAATATCTACATCGCTATCTGTATAAACACGGAAATATCTACAACGCTATCTGTACAAACATGGAAATATAAACACCGCCATCTGCATAAACATGTAAATATCTACACAGCCATTTGTATAAACATGGAAATAACTACACCACCATCTTTATAAACATGGAAACATCTACATTGCCATGTGTATACACGTGGAAATATCTACACAGCCATCAGTATCAGCATGGAAATATCTACACCGCTATCTGTATAAACATGGAAATATCTACACCGCTCTATGTATAAACATGGAAATATCTACATCGCTATCTGAATAAACAGGGAATATCTCCACTGCTATCTGTATAAACATGGAAATATCTACACTGCTAACTGTATAAACATGGAAATACCTACACCGCCATCTGTATAAACATGGAAATATCTACACTGCCATCTTTATAAACATGGAAATATCTACACAGCCATCTCTATAAACATGGAAATGTCTACATCTCTATCTGTATAAACATGGAAATAGCCACACTGCTATCTGTATAAACATGGAAATAGCTACACAGCCATCTGTAAAAACATGGAAATATCTACACTGCCATCTTTATGCACATGGAAATATCTACACAGCCATCTGTATAAACATGGAAATAAATACACCGCTATCTCTCTACACATGGAAATACCTACACCGCTTTCAGTATAAACAAGGAAACATCTACACTGCTGTCTGTATAAACACGGAAATATCTACACCCGTATCTGTATAAACTTCGAAATATCTCCACCGACATCTGTGTAAACATGGAAATATCTCCTCCGCTTTCTTTATAAACATGGAAATAACTTCACTGATACCTGTATAAACATGGAAATATCTACACCGCTATCTGTATAAACATGGAAATGTCTACACCGCAATCTGTACAAAGATGGAAATATCTACACCGCTATATGTATAAACAAGGAAATATCAACACCGCCATCTGTATAAACATGGAAATATCTACACCGCCATCTGTATAAACAGGGAAACACCTACACCGCTATTTGTATAAATATGGAAATATCTAAACCGCTATCTCTATAAACTTGGAAATACCTACAACGCTATCTCTATAAAGATGGAATTATCTACATCGCAATGTCTTTAAACATGGAAATAACAACACCGCCATCTCTATAAACATGAAAATATCTACACCGCCATCTCCAGAATCATGGAACTATCTACACCGCCATCTGTATAAACATGGAAATATCTACACTGCTATCTGTATAAACATGGAAATATCTACACAGCTATCTGTATAAACATGGAAATATCTACAATGCAATCTCTGTAAACATGGAAATATCCACACAGCTATCTGTGTAAAGTTGGAAATATCTACACCGCTGTCTGTGTATACATGGCAATAACTACACCGCAATGTGTGCATAGATGGAAGCATCTACAACGCTATCTCTGTAAACATGGAAATACCTTCACCGCTATCTGTGTAAACCTGGAAATATCTAAACCGCCATCTCTATCAAAATGGAAATATCTACACCGCCATCTGTATAATCATGGAAATATCTACACCGCCATCTGTATAATCTTGGAAGTATCTACACCGCTATCTGTATAAACATGGAAATATCTACACCGCTATCTTTATAAACATGGAAATAAGTCCACGGCTATCTGTATAAACATGGAAATATCTACAAAGCTATCTGTATATACATGGATATGTCTACAACGCTATCTGTGTAAACCTGGAAATATCTACGCAGCTATCTGTGTAAACTTGGTAATACCTACACAGCTGTCTGTGTAAAGATGGAAATATCTACACCGCAATCTGTACAAAGATGGAAATATCTACACCGCTATATGTATAAACAAGGAAATATCTACAAGGCCATCTGTATAAACATGGAAATATCTACACCGCCATCTGTATAAACATGGAAATACATACACCGCTATCTGTATAAATATGGAAATATCTAAACCTCTATCTGTATAAACTTGGAAATACCTACAACGCTATCTCTATAAACATGGAAATATCTACACCGCAATGTCTTTATACATGGAAATATCAACACCGACATCTCTATAAACATGAAAATATCTACACCGCCATCTCCAGAAACATGGAACTATCTACAACGCCATCTATATAAACATGGAAATATCTACACCGCTACCTGTATAAACATGGAAATATCTACACCGCTATCTGTATAAACATGGAAATATCTACACCACTATCTGTATAAACATGGAAGTATCTACACCGGTATCTGTATAAACATGGAAATATCTACAATGCAATCTCTGTAAACATGGAAATATCTGCACAGCTATCTGTGTAAAGTTGGAAATATCTACACCGCTGTCTGTGTATAGATGCCAATATCTACACCGCAATCTGTGCATAGATGAAAGCATCTACACCGCTATCTCTGTAAACATGGAAATAACTTCACTGCTATCTGTATAAACCTGGAAATATCTACACCACCATCTCTATCAAAACGGAAATATCTACACCGCCATCAGTATAATCATGGAAATATCTACACCGCCATCTGTATAAACATGGAAATATCTACACCGCTATCTTTATTATCATGGAAATAAGTCCACCGCTATCTGTATAAACATGGAAATATCTACACCGCTATCTTTATAAACATGGAAATAAGTCCACGGCTATCTGTATAAACATGGAAATATCTACAAACTATCTGTATAAACATGGATATGTCTACAACGCTATCAGTGTAAACCTGGAAATATCTACGCAGCTATCTGTGTAAACTTGGTAATACCTACACAGCTGTCTGTGTAAAGATGGAAATATCTACACCGCAATCTGTACAAAGATGGAAATATCTACACCGCTATATGTATAAACAAGGAAATATCTACACCGCCATCTGTATAAACATGGAATTATCTGCACTGCCATCAGTATAAACATGGAAATACCTACACCGCTATCTGTATAAATAAGGAAATATCTAAACCTCTATCTGTATAAACTTGGAAATACCTACAACGCTATCTCTATAAACATGGAAATATCTACACCGCAATGTTTTTAAACATGGAAATATCAACACCGACATCTCTATAAACATGAAAATATCTACACCGCCATCTCCAGAAACATGGAACTATCTACAACGCCATCTATATAAACATGGAAATATCTACACCGCTACCTGTATAAACATGGAAATATCTACATCGCTATCTGTACAAACAGGGAATATCTCCACTGCTACCTGTATTAACATGGAAATACCTACACCGCTATCTATATAAACATGGAAATATCTACACAGCTATCTGTTAAACTTGGAAATACCTACACAGATATCTGTGTTAAGATGGAAATGTCTCCACCGCAATCTGTACAAAGATGGAAGTATCTACACCGCTATCTCTGAAAACATGGAAATATCTACACCGCTATCTGTATAAACATGGAAATATCTACACCGCCATCTGTATAAAGATGGAAATATCTACACTGCCATCTGTATAAACATGGAAATATCTACACAGCCATCTCTATAAACATGGAAATGTCTACATCCCTATCTGTATAAACATGGAAATAGCCACACTGCTATCTGTATAAACATGGAAATATCTACACAGCCATCTGTAAAAACATGGAAATATCTACACTGCCATCTTTATGCACATGGAAATATCTACACAGCCGTCTGTATAAACATGGAAATAAATACACCGCTATCTCTCTAAACATGGAAATACCTACACCGTTTTCAGTATAAACATGGAAATATCTACACCGCTGACTGTATAAACACGGAAATATCTACACCCGTATCTGTATAAACTTCGAAATATCTCCACCGCCATCTGTATAAATATGGAAATATCTCCCCCGCTATCTTTATAAACATGGAAATAACTTCACTGCTATCTGTATAAACATGGAAATATCTACACCGCTATCTGTATAAACTTGGAAATAACTACACCGCTATCTGTATAAACATGGAAATATCTACACCGCTATCTGTATAAACATGGAAATATCTACACCGCTATCTTTATAAACATGGAAATAAGTCCACGGCTATCTGTATAAACATGGAAATATCTACAAACTATCTGTATAAACATGGATATGTCTACAACGCTATCTGTGTAAACCTGGAAATATCTACGCAGCTATCTGTGTAAACTTGGTAATACCTACACAGCTGTCTGTGTAAAGATGGAAATATCTACACCGCAATCTGTACAAAGATGGAAATATCTACACCGCTATATGTATAAAGAAGGAAATACCTACACCGCCATCTGTATAAACATGGAAATATCTACACTGCCATCAGTATAAACATGGAAATAACTACACCGCTATCTGTATAAATATGGAAATATCTAAACCTCTATCTGTATAAACTTGGAAATACCTACAACGCTATCTCTATAAACATGGAAATATCTACAACGCAATGTCTTTAAACATGGAAATATCAACACCGACATCTCTATAAACATGAAAATATCTACACCGCCATCTCCAGAAACATGGAACTATCTACAACGCCATCTATATAAACATGGAAATATCTACACCGCTACCTGTATAAACATGGAAATATCTACACCGCTATCTGTATAAACATGGAAGTATCTACACCGCTATCTGTATAAACATGGAAATATCTACAATGCAATCTCTGTAAACATGGAAATATCTACAAAGCTATCTGTGTAAAGTTGGAAATATCTACACCGCTGTCTCTGTATAGATGGCAATATCTAAACCGCTATCTGTGCATAGATGGAAGCATCTACACCGCTATCTCTGTAAACATGGAAATAACTTCACCGCTATCTGTATAAACCTGGAAATATCTACACCGCCATCTCTATCAAAATGGAAATATCTACACCGCCATCTGTATAAACATGGAAATATCTACACCGCCATCTGTATAAACATGGAAATATCTACACCGCTATCTTTGTTAACTTGGAAATAAGTCCACCACTATCTGTATAAACCTGGAAATATCTACACCGGTATCTTTATAAACATGGAAATAAGTCCACGGCTATCTGTATAAACATGGAAATATCTACACCGCTATCTGTATAAACATGGAAATATCCACACCGCCATATGTATAAACTTGCAAATATCTACGCAGCCATCTGTATAAATATGGAAATAACTACACCACCATCTTTATAAACATGGAAATATCTACATGGCCATCTGTATACACGTGGAAATATCTACACAGCCATCTATATAAGCATAGAAATATCTACACCGCTATCTGCAAAAACATGGAAGTATCTACAACGCTCTCTGTATAAACATGGAATTATCTACATCGCTATCTGTACAAACAGGGAATATCTCCACTGCTATCTGTATTAACATGGAAATACCTACACTGCTATCTGTATAAACATGGAAATATCTACACAGCTATCTGTGTAAACTTGGAAATACCTACACAGCTATCTGTGTTAAGATGGAAATGTCTTCACCGCAATCTGTACAAAGATGGAAGTATCTAAACCGCTATCTCTGAAAACATGGAAATATCTACACCGCTATCTGTATAAACATGGAAATATCTACACAGCCATCTGTATAAACATGGAAATATCTACACTGCCATGTGTATAAACATGGAAATATCTACACAGCCATCTCTATAAACATGGAAATGTCTACATCCCTATCTGTATAAACATGGAAATAGCCACACTGCTATCTGTATAAACATGGAAATATATACACAGACATCCGTAAAAACATGGAAATAACTACACTGCCATCTTTATGCACATGGAAATATCTACACAGCCATCTGTATAAACATGGAAATACCTACACCGTTTTCAGTATAAACATGGAAATATCTACACCGCTGACTGTATAAACACGGAAATATCTACACCCGTATCTGTATAAACTTCGAAATATCTCCACCGCCGTCTGTAGAAACATGGAAATATCTCCACCGCTATCTTTATAAACATGGAAATAACTTCACTGCTATCTGTATAAACATGGAAATATCTACACCGCTATCTGTATAAACTTGGAAATAACTACACCGCTATCTGTATAAACTTGGAAATATCTACACTGCTATCTGTATAAACATGGAAGTATCTACACCGCCATCTGTATAAACATGGAAATATCTACACCGCCATCTGTATAAACATGGAAATATCTACACCGCTATTTTATAAAGATGGAAATAACTCCACCGCTATCTGCATAAACCTGGAAATATCTACACCGCTATCTGTATAAAAATGGAAATATCTACACGGCTATCTCTATAAACATGGAAATATCTACACCGCTATCTGTATAAACATGGAAATATCTACACCGCCATCTGTATAAACATGGAAATATCTCCACCACCATCTGTATAAACATGGAAATACCCACACCGCTATCTGTATAAATATGGAAATATCTAAACCGCTATCTGTATAAACTTGGAAATACCTACAACGCTATCTCTATAAACATGGAAATATCTACACCGCAATGTCTTTAAACATGGAAATATCAACCCTGACATCTCTATAAACATGAAAATATCTTCACCGCTATCTCCAGAAACATGGAACTATCTACACCGCCATCTGTATAAACATGGAAATATCTACAACGCTATCTATATAAACATGGAAATATCTACACTGCTATCTGTATAAACATGGAAATATCTACACTGCTATCTCTATAAACATGGAAATATCTACACCGCTATCTGTATACACATGGAAATATCTACAATGCAATCTCTGTAAACATGGAAATATCTACACAGCTATCTGTGTAAAGTTGGAAATATCTACACCGCTGTCTGTGTATACATGGCAATATCTACACCGCAATCTGTGCATAGATGGAAGCATCTACACCGCTATCTCTATAAACATGGAAATACCTTCACCGCTATCTGTATAAACCTGGAAATATCTACACCGCCATCTCTATCAAAATGGAAATATCTACACCGCCATCTGTATAATCATGGAAATATCTACACCGCCATCTGTATAATCATGGAAATATCTACACCGCTATCTGTATAAACATGGAAATATCTACACCGCTATCTTTATAAACATGGAAATAAGTCCACGGCTATCTGTATAAACATGGAAATATCTACAAAGCTATCTGTATAAACATGGATATGTCTACAACGCTATCTGTGTAAACCTGGAAATATCTACGCAGCTATCTGTGTAAACTTGGTAATACCTACACAGCTGTCTGTGTAAAGATGGAAATATCTACACCGCAATCTGTACAAAGATGGAAATATCTACACCGCTATATGTATAAACAAGGAAATATCTACACCGCCATCTGTATAAACATGAAAATATCTCCACCGCCATCTCTATAAACATGGAAATACCTACACCGCTATCTGTATAAATATGGAAATATCTAAACCGCTGTCTGTATAAACTTGGAAATACCTACAACGCTATCTCTATAAACATGGAAATATCTACACCGCAATGACTTTAAACATGGAAATACCAACACCGACATCTCTATAAACATGAAAATATCTACACTGCTATCTCCAGAAACATGGAACTATCTACACCGCCATCTGTATAAACATGGAAATATCTACACCGCTATCTGTATAAACATGGAAATATCTACACCGCTATCTGTATAAACATGGAAATATCTACACTGCTATCTGTATAAACATGGAAGTATCTACACCGCTATCTGTATAAACATGGAAATATCTACAATGCAATCTCTGTAAACATGGAAATATCTACACAGCTATCTGTGTAAAGTTGGAAATATCTACACCGCTGTCTGTGTATAGATGGCAATATCTACACCGCAATCTGTGCATAGATGGAAGCATCTACACCGCTATCTCTGTAAACATGGAAATACCTACACCGCTATCTGTATAAACCTGGAAATATCCACACCGCCATCTCTATCAAAAGGGAAATATCTACACCGCCATCTGTATAAACATGGAAATATCTACACCTCCATCTGTATAAACTTGGAAATATCTACAGCGCTATCTTTGTGAACATGGAAATAAGTCCACCACTATTTGTATAAACATGGAAATATCTACACCGCTATCTTTATAAACATGGAAATAAGTCCACGGCTATCTGTATGAACATGGAAATATCTACAACGCTGTCTGTATAAACATGGAAATATCTACACCGCCATATGTATAAACATGCAAATATCTACACAGCCACCTGTATAAACATGGAAATAACTACATCACCATCTTTATAAACATGGAAATATCTACATTGCCATCTGTATACACGTGGAAATATCTACACAGCCATCTGTATAAGCATGGAAATATCTACACTGCTATCTGCATAAACATGGAAATATCTGCAACGCTCTCTGTATAAACATGGAATTATCTACATCGCTATCTGTACAAACAGGGAATATCTCTACTGCTATCTGTATTAACATGGAAATACCTTCACCGCTATCTTTATAAACATGGAAATATCTACACATTTATCTGTTTAAACTTGGAAATACCTACACAGCTATCTGTGTAAAGATGGAAATGTCTTCACCGCAATCTGTACAAAGATGGAAGTATCTAAACCACTGTCTCTGTAAACATGGAAATATCTACACCGCTATCTGTATAAACTTAGAAATATCTACACCGCCATCTGTATAAACATGGAAATATCTACACTGCCATCTGTATAAACATGGAAATATCTACACAGCCATCTCTATAAACATGGAAACGTCTGCATCCCTATCAGTATAAACATGGAAATAGCCACACTGCTATCTGTATAAACATGGAAATATCTACACAGCCATCTGTAAAAACATGGAAATATCTACGCTGCCATCTTTATGCACATGGAAATATCTACACAGCCATCTGTATAAACATGCAAATAAATACACCGCTATCTCTCTAAACATGGAAATATCTACACCGTTTTCAGTATAAACATGGAAATATCTACACCGCTGTCTGTATAAACACGGAAATATCTACACCCGTATCTGTATAAACTTCGAAATATCTCCACCGCCATCTGTATAAACATGGAAATATCTCCACCGCTATCTTTATAAACATGGAAATAACTTCAATGCTATCTGTATAAACATGGAAATAACTACACCTCTATCTGTATAAACATCTAAATATCTACATGGCTATCTCTGTAAACATGGAAATATCTACACCGCCATCTGTTTAAACATGGAAATACCTACACCGTCACCTTTATTAACATGGGAATACCTACAAAGACATCTGTATAAACATGGAAATATCTACACGGCTATCTGTATAAACATGGAAATATCTACACCGCTATCTGTATAAATATTGAAATATCTACACCGCTATCTCTATAAACATGGAAATGCCTACACCTCTATCTGTATAAACATCTAAATATCTACATGGCTATCTCTGTAAACATGGAAATATCTACACCGCCATCTGTTTAAACATGGAAATACCTACACAGTCATCAGTATAAAGATGGAATTATCTACACCACTATCTGTATAAACATGGAAATATCTACACAGCCATCTGTATAAACATGGAAATATCAACACTGCTATCTGTATAAACATGGAAAAGTCTACAAAGATATCTCTATAAACATGGAAATACCTACACTGCTATCTGTATAAACATGGAAATAGCCACACCACTATCTGTATAAACATGGAATTATCTACACCGCCATCTATAAAAACATGAAGATATCTACAGAGTCATCTGTATAAACATGGAAATATCTACACCTCCATGTGTATAAACATGGAAATATCTACAATGCCATCTGTAAAAACATGGAAATATCTACACAGTCATCTGTATAAACATGGAAATATATACACGGCTATCTATATAAACATGGAAATACCTACACCGCAATCTGTATAAACATGGAAATATCGACACCGCTATCTGTATATACATGGAAATATCTACACCGCTATCTGTATAAATATGGAAATATGTACACGGCTCTCTCTATATGCATGGAATTGTCTACACCGCTATCTGTTTAAAAATGGAATTATCTACACAACTATCTATATAAACATGGAAATATCTCCACCGCTATCTGTATAAACCTGGAAATATCTACAACGCTATCTGTGTAAACATGGAAATATCTAAACAGCTATCTGTGTAAACATGGCAATATCTACACCGCTATCCCTGTAAAGATGGAAATATCTACACCGCAATATGAGCAAAGATGGAAATATCTACAACGCTATCTCTATAAACATGGAATTCTATGCACCGCTCTCTGTACAAACATGGAAATACCTACACCGCTATCTGTATAAAAATGGAAATATCTACACCGCCATCTGTATAAACATGGAAATATCTCCAACGCTATCTGTATAAACACAGAAATAACTGCACTGCTATCTGCATAAACATGGAAATATCTACATGGCTATCTCCATAAATATGGAAATATCTACACCGCCATATGTATAAACATGGAAATACCTACACAGTCATCTTTATAAACATGGAAAAATCTACACTACTATCTGTATAAACATGGAAATATCTACACTGCCATCTGTATAAACATGGAAATATCTACACAGCCATCTGTATAAACATGGAAATATCTACAATGCCATCTGTATAAACATGGAAATTTCTACACAGCCATCTGTATAAACATGGAAATATCTACACAGCCATCTCAATAAACATGGAAATATCTACACTGCTATCTGTATAAACATGGAAATATCTACACAGCCATCTGTATAAACATGGAAATATCTACACCTCCATGTGTATAAACATGGAAATATCTACACTGCCATCTGTATAAACATGGAAATATCTACACAGCCATCTGTATGAACATGGAAATATCTACACCTCCATGTGTATAAACATGGAAATATCTACACTTCCATGTGTATAAACATGGAAATATCTACACTGCCATCTGTATAAACATGGAAATATCTACACAGCCATCTGTATAAACATGGAAATATCTACAATGCCATCTCTATAAACATGGAAATTTCTACACAGCCATCTGTATAAACATGGAAATATCTACACAGCCATCTCAATAAACATGGAAATATCTACACTGCTATCTGTATAAACATGGAAATATCTACACAGCCATCTGTATAAACATGGAAATATCTACACCTCCATGTGTATAAACATGGAAATATCTACAGTGCCATCTGTATAAACATGGAAATATCTACACAGCCATCTGTGTAAACATGGAAATATCTACACTGTTATCTCCATAAACATGGAAATACCTACACCGCAATCTGTATAAACATGGAAATGTCTACACCACTATCTGTAAAACATGGAAGTATCTACACCGCTATCTGTAAAAATATGGAAATATCTACACCGCCATCTCTATAAACAGGGAAATATTTACACCGCTAGCTGTATAAACGTGGAAATATCTACTTGGCTATCTCTAGAAACATGGAAATATCTACACTGAAATCTGTATAAACCTGGAAATACCTACAAAGTCACTTGCATAAACATGGAAATATCTACACCACTATCTGTATAAACTTTGAAATATCTACACCGCTATCTGTATAAACATGGAAATATCTACACGGCTATCTGTATAAACATGGAAATACCTACACCGCTATCTATATAAACATGGAATTATCTACACCGCTATCTCTACAAAGAGAGAAATATCTAAAACGCCATCTCTATAAACATTGAAATATCTACACCGCCATAAGCATAAACATGGAAATAACTACACCGCCGTCTGTATAAACATGGAAATATCTACACCGCCATCTCTATAAACATAGAAACATCTACACTGTCATCTGTTGAAAGATGGAAATACCTACACCGAGATCTGCATAAACATGGAAATATCTACACCTCTACCTGTATAAACATGGAAAAATCAACACCGCTATCTTTATGAACATTGAAATATCTATACCGCCATCTCTATAAACATGGAAATATCTACACCAAGATCAGAATAAACATGGAAATATCTACACCGCTATCTGTATAAACATGGAAATATCTCCACTGCTATCTCTATAAACATCGAAATATCTACACCGCCATCTGTATAAACATGGAAATACTTACAAAGTTATCTGTATAAACATGGAAATATCTACACCGCCATCTGTATAAACATGGGAATATCTACACAGCCATGTGTATATACATGGAAATAACTACACCGCTATCCATATAAACATGGAAATAAGTACACCGCTATCAGTATAAACATGGAAATATCTACAACGCCATCTACATATCCATGGAAATATCTGCGTCGCCATCTGTATAAACATGGAAATATCTACACGGTCATCTGTGTATAGATGGAAATATCAACACCGCCATCTCTACAAACATGGAAATATCTGCACCGCTATTTGTATAAACATGGAAATATCTACACCGCGGTCTGTATAAACATGGAAATATCTACACCGCTATCTGTATAAACATGGAAATATCTACACCGCTATCTCTATAAACTTGGAAATATCTACACCGTGATCTGTATAAACATGGAAATATTTACACCGCTATCTGTATAAACATGGAAATTTCTACACCGTTATCTGTATAAATATGGAAATATCTACACTGCTATCTCTATAAACATGGAAATATCTACACCGCTATCTGTATAAACATGGAAATACCCATACAGTCATCTGTGTAAACATGGAAATATCTACACAACCATTTGTATAAACATGGAAATATCTTCAATGCCATCTGTATACACATGGAAATACCTACACGGCAATCTGTGTAAAGATGGAAATATCAAAACCGCCATCTGTACAAACATGGAAATATCTACACTGCTATCTCTATAAACATGGAAATATCTACACTGCTGTCTGTATAAACATGGAAATATCTACACCGGTATCTGTATAAACATGGAAATATCTACACCATGATCTGTATAAACATGGAAATATATACACCGCTATCTGTATAAACATGGAAATATCTGCAACGCTATCTCTATAAACATGGGAATATCTACAAAGACATCTGAATAAACATGGAAATACCTACACAGTCATGTGTAGGAACATTTAAATATCTACACCGCCATCTGTATAAACATGGAAATATCTATAATGCCATCTGTAGAAAGATGGAAATATCTACACCGCAATCTGTGTAAACATGGAACTATCTACACCGCTATCTGTAAACACATGGAAATATCTAAACCGCTATCTGTATAAACATGGAAATATCTACACCGCGATCTGTATAAACATGGAAATATCTACACCGCGATCTGTATAAACATGGAAATATCTACACCGCTATCTGTATAAACATGGAAATTTCTACACAGCTATCTCTATAAACATGGAAATATCTACACCGCCATCTGTATAAACATGGAAATACCTATACAGTCATCTGTGTAAACATGGAAATATCTACACCACCATCTGTATAAACATGGAAATATCTTCAATGCCGTCTGAATACACATGGAAATACCTACACGGCAATCTGTGTTTAGATGGAAACATCAACACCGCCATCTGTACAAACATGGAAATATCTACACAGCTATCTCTATAGACATGGAAATATCTACACCGCCATCTCTATAAACATGGAAACATCAACACCGCCATCTGTACAAACATGCAAATATCTACACTGCTATCTCTATAAACATGGAAATATCTACACTGCGGTCTGTATAAACATGGAAATATCTACACCGGTATCTGTATAAACATGGAAATATCCACACCATGATCTGTATAAACATGGAAATATATACACCGCTATCTGAATAAACATGGAAATATCTGCACCGCTATCTCTAAAAACATGGAAATATCTACAAAGACATCTGTATAAACATGGAAATACCTACACAGTCATGTGTAGAAAAATTTAGATATCTACACTGCCGTCTGTATAAACATAGAAATATCAACAAAGCCCTCTGCATAAATATGGAAATATCTGCATAGGCATCTGTGTAAACATGGAAATATATGCACCGCTATCTGTATAAAAATGGAAATACCTACACCGCTGTCTCTATAAACATGGAAATATGTACACCGCTATGCGTATAAACATGGAAATATCTCCACTGCTCTCTGTACAAACATGGAAATATCTCCAACTTTATCTGTATAAACATGGAAATATCTACAGCGCCATCTCTATAAACATTGAAATATCTACACTGCCATCTGTAAAAACATGAAAATATCTACACCGCCAACTGTATAAGCATGTAAATATCTACACCACCATCTGTATAAACATGGAAATACCTACAATTCCATCTGTATACACATGGAAATATCTACACAGACATCTGTATAAATATGGAAATAACTACAAGGCCATCTGTATAAACATGGAAATATCTACACTGCCAACTGTAGAAAGATGGAAATATCTACACCGCTATCTCTATAAATATGGAAATATCTACACCGCCATCTCTATAAACATGAAAATATCTACACTGCCATCTCTATAAAGATGGAAGTATCTACTCCGCCATGTGTATAAACACGGAAATATCTACACCACCATCTGTCTAAACATGGAAATATCTACACCGCTATCTGTATAAACATGGAAATATCTACACGGCCATCTGTGTATAGATGGAAATATCAACACCGCCATCTGTACAAACATGGAAATATTTACACCGCTATCTCTATAAACATGGAAATATCTGCACTGCCATCTGTAAAAACATGGAAATATCTATACAGTCATCTGTATAAACATGGAAATATCTACAATGCCATCTGTATACACATGGAAATATCTAAACAGCCAGCTGTATAAGCATGTAAATAACTACACTGCTATCTCTATAAACATGGAAATATCTACACCGCCATCTCTATAAACATGATAATATCTACACTGCAATTTCCATAAATATGGAACTAACTACTCCGCCATCTGTATGAACATGGAAACATCTACACCGCCATCTGTGTGAACCAGGAAATATCTACAATGCCATCTGAATAAAGATATAAATATCTGCACCGCGAGCTGTATAAACTTGGAAATATCTACATGGCTATCTGTATAAACGTGGAAATACGAACACCGCTATCAGTATAAACATGGAAATATCTACAACGCCATCTATATAAACATGGAAATATCTACACCGCTATGTCTATAAACATGGAAATACCTACACCGCTATCTCTATAAACATGGAAATATCTAAACCGCTATCTGTATAAACATGGAAATATCTACAACGCTACCTACATAAACATGGAAATATCTACACCGCGATCTATATAAACATGGAAATATCTACACCGCGATCTGTATAATCATGGAAATATCTTCACCACGATCTGTATATACATAGAAATATCTACACCGCTATCTGTATAAACATGGTAATATCTACACCACCATCTATATAAACATGGAAATATCTACACCGCCATCTATATAAACATGGAAATATCTACAATGCCATCTGTAGAAATATGGAAATATCCACACCGCTATCTCTGTAAACATGGAAAATTCAACACCGCTATTCTCTATGAACATGGAAATATCTACACCGCCATCTCTATAAAAATGGAAATATCTACACCCCTATCTGTATAAACATGGAAATATCCACACCGCTATCTCTGTAAACATGGAAAATTCAACACCGCTATTCTCTATGAACATGGAAATATCTACACCGCCATCTCTATAAACATGGAAATATCTACACCACGATCAGTATAAACATGGAAATATCTACACCGCTATCTGTATAAACATGGAAATATCTCCAATGCTATCTCTATAAACATCGAAATATCTACACCGCCATCTGTATAAACATGGAAATATTTACAAAGTTATCTGTATAAACATGGAAATATCTACACCACCATATGTATAAACATGGAAATATCTACACAGCCATGTGTATATACATGGAAATAACTACACAGCTATCTATATAAACATGGAAATAAGTACACCGCTATCTGTATAAACATGGAAATATCTACACCGCCATGTACATATCCATGGAAATATCTGCGTCGCCATCTGCAAAACATGTAAATATCTACACGGTCATTTGTGTATAGATGGAAATATCAACACCGCCATCTCTACAAACATGGAAATATCTGCACCGCTATTTGTATAAACATGGAAATATCTACACCGCGGTCTGTATAAACATGTAAATATCTACACCGCTATCTGTATAAACATGGAAATATCTACACCGCTATCTCAATATACATGGAAATATCTATACCGTGATCTGTATAAACATGGAAATAATTACACCGCTATCTGTATAAACATGGAAATATCTACACCGCCATCTACATATCCATGGAAATATCTGCGTCGCCATCTGCATAAACATGTAAATATCTACATGGTCATTTGTGTATAGATGGAAATATCAACACCACCATCTCTACAAACATGGAAATATCTGCACCGCTATTTGTATAAACATGGAAATATCTACACCGCGGTCTGCATAAACATGGAAATATCTACACCGCTATCTGTATAAACATGGAAATATCTACACCGCTATCTCGATAAACATGGAAATATCTATACCGTGATCTGTATAAACATGGAAATATTTACACCGCTATCTGTATAAACATGGAAATTTCTACACCATTATCTGTATAAATATGGAAATATCTACACCGCTATCTCTATAAACATGGAAATATCTACACCGCCATCTGTATATACAGGGAAATACCTATACAGTCATCTGTGTAAACTTGGAAATATCTACACAACCATCTGTATAAACATGGAAATATCTTCAATGCCATCTGTATACACATGGAAATACCTACACGGCAATCTGTGTATAGATGGAAATATCAACACCGCCGTCTGTACAAACCTGGAAATATCTACACTGCTATCTCTATAAACATGGAAATATCTACACTGCGGTCTGTATAAACATGGAAATATCTACACCGGTATCTGTATAAACATGGAAATATCTACACCATGATCTGTATAAACATGGAAATATATACACCTCTATCTGTATAAACATGGAAATATCTGCACCGCTATCTCTATAAACATGGAAGTATCTACAAAGACATCTGTATAAACATGGAAATACCTACACGGTCATGTGTAGGAATATTTAAATATCTACACTGCCGTCTGTATAAACATAGAAATATCGACAAAGCCCTCTGTATAAATATGGAAATATCTGCATAGGCATCTGTGTAAACATGGAAATATCTGCACCGCTATTTGTATAAACATGGAAATACCTACACCGCTGTCTCTATATATATGGAAATATGTACACCGCTATGTGTTTAAACATGGAAATATCTCCACTGCTCTCTGTATAAACATGGAAATATCTCCACCATTATCTGTATAAACATGGAAATATCTACAGCGCCATCTATATAAACATTGAAATATCTACACTACCATCTGTAAAAACATGGAAATATCTTCACAGCCAACTGTATAAACATGGAAATATCTACACCACCATCTGAATAAACATGGAAATACCTGCAATACCATCTGTATACACATGGAATTATCTACACAGACATCTGTATAAATATGGAAATATCTACACGGCCATCTGTATAAACATGGAGATATCTACACTGCCATCTGTAGAAAGATGGAAATATCTACACCGCTATCTCTAAAAATATGGAAATATCTACACCGCCATCTCTATAAACATGAAAATATCTACACTGCCATCTCCATACAGATGGAAGTATCTACTCCGCCATGTGTATAAACACGGAAATATCTGCACCACCATCTGTGTAAACATGGAAATACCTTCACGGCTATCTGTATAAACGTGGAAATATCTACACCGCCATCTGCATGACAATGGAAATATCTACGCTGCCATCTGTATAAACATGGAAATATCTACACGGCCATCTGTGTATAGATGGAAATATCAACACCGCCATCTGTACAAACATGGAAATATCTACACCACTATCTCTATAAAGATGGAAATATCTGCACTGCCATCTGTAAAAACATGGAAATACCTATACAGTCATCTGTATAAACATGGAAATATCTACAATGCCATCTGTATACACATGGAAATATCTACACAGCCATCTGTTTTAACATGTATATATCTACAATGCTATCTCTATAAACATGTAAATATCTACACCACGATCAGTATAAACATGGAAATATCTACACCGCTATCTGTATAAACATGGAAATATCTCCAATGCTATCTCTATAAACATCGAAATGTCTACACCGCCATCTGTATAAACATGGAAATACTTACAAAGTTATCTGTATAAACATGGAAATATCTACACCACCATTTGTATAAACATGGAAATATCTACACTGCCATGTGTATATACATGGAAATAACTACACAGCTATCTATTTAAACACGGAAATAAGTACACCGCTATCTGTATAAACATGGAAATATCTACACCGCCATCTACATATCCATGGAAATATCTGCGTCGCCATCTGCATAAACATGTAAATATCTACACGGTCATCTCTGTATAGATGGAAATATCAACACCGCCATCTCTACAAACATGGAAATATCTGCACCGCTATGTGTATAAACATGGAAATATCTACACCGCGGTCTGTATAAACATGGAAATATCTACACCGCTATCTGTATAAACATGGAAATATCTACACCGCTATCTCTATAAACATGGAAATATCTATACCGTGATCTGTATAAACATGGAAATATTTACACCGCTATCTGTATAAACATGGAAATTTCCACACCATTATCTGTATAAATATGGAAATATCTACACCGCTATCTCTATAAACATGGAAATAACTACACAGCAATCTGTATATACATGGAAATACCTATACAGTCATCTGTGTAAACTTGGAAATATCTACACAACCATCTGTATAAACATGGAAATATCTTCAATGCCATCTGTATACACATGGAAATACCTACACGGCAATCTGTGTATAGATGGAAACATCAACACCGCCATCTGTACAAACATGGAAATATCTACACTGCTATCTCTATAAACATGGAAGTATCTACACTGCAGTCTGTATAAACATGGAAATATCTACACCGGTATCTGTATAAACATGGAAATAACTACACCGCTATTAGTATAAACAAGTAAATATCTACACCGTGATCTGTATAAACATGGAAATATCTACACCGCTATCTCTATAAACATGGAAATATCTACACCGTCATCTGTATAAACATGGAAATACATATACAGTTCTGTGTAAACATGGAAACATCTACACCGCCATCTGTGTGAATAAGGAAATATCTACAATGCCATCTGTATAAAGATATAAATATCTGCACCGCGAGCTGTATAAACTTGGAAATATCTACATCGCTATCTATTTAAACGTGAAAATACCATCACCGCTATCGGTATAAACATGGAAATATCTACAACGCCATCTATATAAACATGGAAATATCTACACCGCTATGTCTATAAACATGGAAATACCTACACCGCTATCTATATAAACATGGAAATATCTACACCAATATCTGTAAAAACATGGAAATATCTACACAGCTATCTGTATAAACTTGGAAATATCTACACCGCGATCTGTATAAACATGGTAATATCTACACCACCATCTATATAAACCTGGAAATATCTACACCGCCATCTGTATAAACATGGAAATATCTACAATGCCATCTGTAGAAAGATGGAAATATCTACACCACAATCTGTATAAACATGTAAATATCTACCCCGATATCTGTAAAAATATGGAAATATCTACACCGCTATCTATATAAACATTGAAATATCTACACCGCGATCTGTATAAACATGGAAATATCTACACCGCGATCTGTATAAACATGGAAATATCTACACCGCTATCTCTATAAACATGGAAATATCTAGAAAGCTCTCTCTATAAACATGGAAATATCTGCACCGCCATCTGTATAAACATGGAAATACCTACAAAGTCATCTTTATAAACATGGAAATATCTACAGCGCCATCTCTATAAACATTGACAAATCTACACTGCCATCTGTAAAAACATGGAAATATCCACACAGTCATCTGAATAAACATGGAAATATCTAAACCACCATCTGTATAAACATGGAAATACCTACAATACCATCTGTATACACATGGAAATATCTACACAGACTTCTGTATAAATATGGAAATATCTACACGGCCATCTGTATAAACATGGAATTATCTACAGTGCCATCTGTAGAAAGATGGAAATATCTACACCGCTATCTCTATAAATATGGAAATATCTACACCGCCATCTCTATAAACATGAAAATATCTACAATGCCATCTCCATAAAGATGGAAGTATCTACTCCACCATGTTAATAAACACGGAAATGTCTACACCACCATATGTGTAAACATGGAAATATCTACGCCGCCATCTGTATAAACATGGAAATATCTAGACGGCCATCTGTGTATAGATGGAAATATCAACACCGCCATCTATACAAACATGGAAATATCTACACCGCTATCTCTATAAACATGGAAATATCTGCACTGCCATCTGTGAAATCATGGAAATACCTATACTGTCATCTGTATAAACATGGAAATATCTACAATGCCATGTGTATACACATGGAAATACCTACACAGACATCTGCATAAACATGTAAATATCTACACTGCTATCTCTATAAACATGGAAATATCTACACCGCCATCTCTATAAACATGAAAA
Organism: Pan paniscus; assembly: GCF_029289425.2. NCBI lineage: Eukaryota > Metazoa > Chordata > Mammalia > Primates > Hominidae > Pan > Pan paniscus. Next base: position 3,743,635 of record NC_073256.2, read on the forward strand.
TATCTACACTGCCATCTCCATAAACATGGAACTAACTTCTCCGCCATCTGTATAAACATGGAAACATCTACACCGCCATCCATGTGAATAAGGAAATATCTACAATGCCATCTGTATAAAGATATAAATATCTGCACCGCGAGCTGTATAAACATGGAAATATCTACATCGCTATCTATTTAAACGTGGAAATACCAATACCGCTATCGGTATAAACATGGAAATATCTACAACGCCATCTATATAAACAGGGAAATATCTACACCGCTATGTCTATAAACATGGAAATACCTACACAGCTATCTCTATAAACATGGAAATATCTACAGCAATATCTGTAAAAACATGGAAATATCTACACCGCTATCTGTATAAACATGGAAATATGTACACCGCGATCTGTATAAACATGGAAATAACTTCACCGTGATCTGCATAAACATGGAAATATTTACACCGCTATCTGTATAAACATGGTAATATCTACAACACCATCTATATAAACATGGTAATATCTACATCACCATCTATATTAACACGGAAATATCTACACCGCCATCTGTATAAACATGGAAATATCTACAATGCCATCTGTAGAAAGATGGAAATATCTATACCGCAATCTGTATAAACATGTAAATATCTACACCGATATCTGTAAAAATATGGAAATATCTACACCGCTATCTGTATAAACATTGAAATATCTACACCGCGATCTCTATAAACATGGAAATATCTACACCACGATCTGTATAAACATGGAAATATCTACACCGCTATCTGTATAAACATGGAAATATCTACAAAGCTCTCTCTATAAACATGGAAATATCTGCACCGCCATCTGTATAAACATGGAAATACCTACAAAGTCATCTGTATAAACATGGAAATATCTACAGCGCCATCTCTATAAACATTGACAAATCTACACTGCCATCTGTAAAAACATGGAAATATCCACACAGTCATCTGAATAAACATGGAAATATCTAAACCACCATCTGTATAAACATGGAAATACCTACAATACCATCTGTATACACATGGAAATATCTACACAGACTTCTGTATAAATATGGAAATATCTACACGGCCATCTGTATAAACATGGAATTACCTACAGTGCCATCTGTAGAAAGATGGAAATATCTACACCGCTATCTCTATAAATATGGAAATATCTACACCGCCATCTCTATAAACATGAAAATATCTACACTGCCATCTCCATAAAGATGGAAGTATCTACTCCACCATGTTAATAAACACGGAAATATCTACACCACCATCTGTGTAAACATGGAAATATCTACGCCGCCATCTGTATAAACATGGAAATATCTAGACGGCCATCTGTGTATAGATGGAAATATCAACACCGCCATCTGTACAAACATGGAAATATCTACACCGCAATCTCTATAAACATGGAAATATCTGCACTGCCATCTGTAAAAACATGGAAATACCTATACAGTCATCTGTATAAACATGGAAATATCTACAAAGCCATCTGTATACACATGGAAATATCTACACAGCCATCTGTATAAACATGTAAATACCTACACTGCTATCTCTATATACATGGAAATATCTACACCGCCATCTCTATAAACATGAAAATATCTACACTGCCATCTTCATAAACATGGAACTAACTACTCCACCATCTGTATAAACATGGAAACATCTACACCGCCATCTGTGTGAATAAGGAAATATCTACAATGCCATCTGTATAAAGATATATATATCTGCACCGCGAGCTGTATAAACATGGAAATAACTACATTGCTATCTATTTAAACGTGAAAATACCATCACCGCTATCGGTATAAACATGGAAATATCTACAACGCCATCTATATAAACATGGAAATATCTACACCGCTATGTCTATAAACATGGAAATACCTACAACGCTATCTCTACAAACATGGTAATATCTACATCAATATCTGTAAAAACATGGAAATATCTACACCGCTATCTGTATAAACATGGAAATATCTACAAAGCTCTCTCTATAAACATGGAAATATCTGCACCGCCATCTGTATAAACATGGAAATACCTACAAAGTCATCTGTATAAACATGGAAATATCTACAGCGCCATCTCTATAAACATTGACAAATCTACACTGCCACCTGTAAAAACATGGAAATATCCACACAGTCATCTGAATAAACATGGAAATATCTAAACCACCATCTGTATAAACATGGAAATACCTACAATACCATCTGTATACACATGGAAATATCTACACAGACTTCTGTATAAATATGGAAATATCTACACGGCCATCTGTATAAACATGGAATTACCTACAGTGCCATCTGTAGAAAGATGGAACTATCTACACCGCTATCTCTAAAAATATGGAAATATCTACACCGCCATCTCTATAAACATGAAAATATCTACACTGCCATCTCCATAAAGATGGAAGTATCTACTCCACCATGTTAATAAACACGGAAATATCTACACCACCATATGTGTAAACATGGAAATATCTATGCCGCCATCTGTATAAACATGGAAATATCTAGACGGCCATCTGTGTATAGATGGAAATATCAACACCGCCATCTGTACAAACATGGAAATAACTACACCGCTATCTCTATAAACATGGAAATATCTGCACTGCCATCTGTAAAAACATGGAAATACCTATACAATCATCTGTATAAACATGGAAATATCTACAAAGCCATCTGTATACACATGGAAATATCTACACAGCCATCTGTATAAACATGTAAATATCTACACTTCTATCTCTATAAACATGGAAATACCTACAATGCCATCTGTATACACATGGAAATATCTACACAGCCATCTGTATAAACATGTAAATATTTACACTGCTATCTCTATAAACATGGAAATATCTTCACCGCCATCTCTACAAACATGAAAATATCTACACTGCCATCTCCATAAACATGGAACTAACTTCTCCGCCATTTGTATCAACATGGAAACATCGACACCGCCATCAGTGTGAATAAGGAAATATCTACAATGCCATCTGTATAAAGATATAAATATCTGCACCGCGAACTGTATAAACATGGAAATATCTACATCGCTATCTGTATAAACGTGGAAATACCAACACCGCTATCAGTACAAACAAGGAAATATCTACAACGCCATCTATATAAACATGGAAATAACTACAGCGCTATGTCTATAAACTTGGAAATACCTACACCGCGATCTGTATAAACATGGAAATATCTACACTGCTATCTCTATAAACATGGAAATATCTACACTGCTGTCTGTATAAACATGGAAATATCTACACCGGTATCTGTATAAACATGGAAATATCTACACCATGATCTGTATAAACATGGAAATATATACACCGCTATCTGTATAAACATGGAAATATCTGCAACGCTATCTCTATAAACATGGAAATATCTACAAAGACATCTGAATAAACATGGAAATACCTACACAGTCATGTGTAGGAACATTTAAATATCTACACCGCCATCTGTATAAACATGGAAATATCTATAATGCCATCTGTAGAAAGATGGAAATATCTACACCGCAATCTGTGTAAACATGGAACTATCTACACCGCTATCTGTAAACACATGGAAATATCTAAACCGCTATCTGTATAAACATGGAAATATCTACACCGCGATCTGTCTAAACATGGAAATATCTACACCGCGATCTGTATAAACATGGAAATATCTACACCGCTATCTGTATAAACATGGAAATTTCTACACAGCTATCTCTATAAACATGGAAATATCTACACCGCCATCTGTATAAACATGGAAATACCTATACAGTCATCTGTGTAAACATGGAAATATCTACACCACCATCTGTATAAACATGGAAATATCTTCAATGCCGTCTGAATACACATGGAAATACCTACACGGCAATCTGTGTTTAGATGGAAACATCAACACCGCCATCTGTACAAACATGGAAATATCTACACAGCTATCTCTATAAACATGGAAATATCTACACCGCCATCTGTATAAACATGGAAACATCAACACCGCCATCTGTACAAACATGGAAATATCTACACTGCTATCTCTATAAACATGGAAATATCTACACTGCGGTCTGTATAAACATGGAAATATCTACACCGGTATCTGTATAAACATGGAAATATCCACACCATGATCTGTATAAACATGGAAATATATACACCGCTATCAGAATAAACATGGAAATATCTGCACCGCTATCTCTATAAACATGGAAATATCTACAAAGACATCTGTATAAACATGGAAATACCTACACAGTCATGTGTAGGAAAATTTAGATATCTACACTGCCATCTGTATAAACATAGAAATATCAACAAAGCCCTCTGCATAAATATGGAAATATCTGCATAGGCATCTGTGTAAACATGGAAATATATGCACCGCTATCTGTATAAAAATGGAAATACCTACACCGCTGTCTCTATAAACATGGAAATATGTACACCGCTATGCGTATAAACATGGAAATATCTCCACTGCTCTCTGTACAAACATGGAAATATCTCCAACTTTATCTGTATAAACATGGAAATATCTACAGCGCCATCTCTATAAACATTGAAATATCTACACTGCCATCTGTAAAAACATGAAAATATCTACACCGCCAACTGTATAAGCATGTAAATATCTACACCACCATCTGTATAAACATGGAAATACCTACAATTCCATCTGCATACACATGGAAATATCTACACAGACATCTGTATAAATATGGAAATAACTACAAGGCCATCTGTATAAACATGGAAATATCTACACTGCCAACTGTAGAAAGATGGAAATATCTACACCGCTATCTCTATAAATATGGAAATATCTACACCGCCATCTCTATAAACATGAAAATATCTACACTGCCATCTCTATAAAGATGGAAGTATCTACTCCGCCATGTGTATAAACACGGAAATATCTACACCACCATCTGTCTAAACATGGAAATATCTACACCGCTATCTGTATAAACATGGAAATATCTACACGGCCATCTGTGTATAGATGGAAATATCAACACCGCCATCTGTACAAACATGGAAATATTTACACCGCTATCTCTATAAACATGGAAATATCTGCACTGCCATCTGTAAAAACATGGAAATACCTATACAGTCATCTGTATAAACATGGAAATATCTACAATGCCATCTGTATACACATGGAAATATCTAAACAGCCAGCTGTATAAGCATGTAAATAACTACACTGCTATCTCTATAAACATGGAAATATCTACACCGCCATCTCTATAAACATGATAATATCTACACTGCAATTTCCATAAATATGGAACTAACTACTCCGCCATCTGTATGAACATGGAAACATCTACACCGCCATCTGTGTGAACCAGGAAATATCTACAATGCCATCTGAATAAAGATATAAATATCTGCACCGCGAGCTGTATAAACTTGGAAATATCTACATGGCTATCTGTATAAACGTGGAAATACGAACACCGCTATCAGTATAAACATGGAAATATCTACAACGCCATCTATATAAACATGGAAATATCTACACCGCTATGTCTATAAACATGGAAATACCTACACCGCTATCTCTATAAACATGGAAATATCTAAACCGCTATCTGTATAAACATGGAAATATCTACACCGCTACCTACATAAACATGGAAATATCTACACCGCGATCTATATAAACATGGAAATATCTACACCGCGATCTGTATAATCATGGAAATATCTTCACCACGATCTGTATATACATAGAAATATCTACACCGCTATCTGTATAAACATGGTAATATCTACACCACCATCTATATAAACATGGAAATATCTACACCGCCATCTATATAAACATGGAAATATCTACAATGCCATCTGTAGAAATATGGAAATATCTACCCCGCAATCTGTGTAAACATGGAAATATCTACACCGATATCTGTAAAAACATGGAAATACCTACACCGCTATCTGTATAAACATGGAAATATATACACCGCGATCTGTATAAACATGGAAATATCTACACCGCGATCTGTATAAACATGAAAATATCTACACTGCTATCTGTATAAACATGGAAATATCTACACAGCTATCTCAATAAACATGGAAATACCTACAGCGCCATCTGTATAAACATGGAAATAGCTACAAAGTCATCTGTATAAACATGGAAGTATCTACACAGCCATCGGTATAAACATGCAAATATCTACACAGCCATCTGTATATACATGGAAATATCTACACCGCTATCTGTATAAACATGGAAATAACTACACCGCTATTTGTATAAACAAGCAAATATCTACACCGTGATCTGTATAAACATGGAAATATCTACACCGCCATCTCTATAAACATGGAAATATCGACACCCCTATCTGTATAAACATGGAAATATCCTCAACGCTATCTCTATAAACATGGAAAAACCAACACCGCTATCTCTATGAACATGGAAATACCTACACCGCCATCTCTATAAACATGGAAATATCTACACCACGATCAGTATAAACAGGGAAACATCTACACCGCTATCTGTATAAACATGGAAATATCTCCAATTCTATCTCTATAAACATCGAAATATCTACACCGCCATCTATATAAACATGGAAATACTTAGAAAGTTATCTGTATAAACATGGAAATATCTACAGCACCATTTGTATAAACATGGAAATATCTTCACAGCCATGTGTATATACATGGAAATATCAACATCGCTATGTATATAAACATGGAAATAACTACACCGCTATCTGTATAAACATGGAAATATCTACACCACCATCTACATATCCATGGAAATGTCTGCACCGCCATCTGTATAAACATGGAAATCTCTACACGGTCATCTGTGTATAGATGGAAATATCAACACCGCCATCTGTACAAACATGGAAATATCTGCACTGCTATCTGTATAACCATGGAAATATCTACACCGCGGTCTGTATAAACATGGAAATATCTACATCGCTATCTGTATAAACATGGAAATATCTACACGGCTATTTCTATAAACATTGAAATATCTACACCGTGGTCTGTATAAACGTGGAAATATTTACACCGCTATCTGTACAAACATGGAAATTTTTACAGCGATATCTGTATAAATATGGAAATATCTACACCGCTATCTGTACAAACATGGAAATATCTACACCGCTATCTGTATTAACATGGAAATATCTACACCGCGATCTGTATAAACATGGAAATATATACACCACGATCTGTATAAACATGGGAATGTCTTCACCACAATCTGTATAAACATGGAAATATCTACACCGCTACCTGTATAAACATGGTAATATCTACACAACCATCTATATAAAGATGGAAATATCTACTCCGCCATCTGTACAAACATGGAAATATCAACAATGCCATCTGCAGAAAGATGGAAACATCTACACCACTATCTGTGTAAACATGGAAATATCTACACCGCTATCTGTAAAAACATGGAAATAACTACACCGCTATCTGTATAAACATGGAAATATCTACACTGCGATCTGTATAAACATTGAAATATCTACACCGCGATCTGTATAAACATGGAAATATCTACACAGCTATCTCTATAAACATGGAAATATCTACACCGCCATCTTTATAAACATGGAAATACCTACAAAGTCTTCTGTATATACATGGAAATATCTACACAGACATCTCTATAAACATGGAAATATCTACACCGCTATCTGTATAAACATGGAAATATCTACACAGCTATCTCTATAAACATGGAAATAGCTACAGCGCCATCTGTATAAACATGGAAATAGCTACAAAGTCATCTGTATAAACATGGAAATATCTACACAGCCATCGGTATAAATATGGAAATATCTACAGAGCCATCCGTATAAATATGGAAATATCTACACAGCCATCCGTATAAACATGGAAATATCTACACCGCTATCAGTATAAACATGGAAATATCTTCACAGCTATCTCTATAAACATGGAAATACCTACAGCGCCATCTGTATAAACATGGAAATAGCTACAAAGTCATTTGTATAAACATGGAAATATCTACACAGCCATCGGTATAAACATGGAAATATCTACACAGCCATCTGTATATACATGGAAATATCTTCACCACCATCTGTGAAAACATGGAAATATCTACACCGCGATCTGTATAAACATGGAAATATCTTCACCACGATCTGTATATACATGGAAATATCTACACCGCTGTCTGTATAAACATGGTAATATCTACACCACCATCTCTATAAACATGGAAATATCTACACCGCCATCTATATAAACATTGAAATATCTACAATGCCATCTGTAGAAAGATGGAAATATCTACACCGCAATCTGTGTAAACATGGAAATATCTACACCGATATCTGTAAAAACATGGAAATATCTACACCGCTATCTGTATAAACATGGAAATACCTACAAAGTCATCTGTATAAACATGGAAATATCTACACAGCCATCGGCATAAACATGGAAATATCTACACAGCCATCTGTATATACATGGAAATATCTACACCGCTATCTGTATAAACATGGAAATAACTACACTGCTATTTGTATAAACAAGCAAATATCTACACCGTGATCTGTATAAACATGGAAATATCTACACCGCCATCTCTATAAAAATGGAAATATCTACACCCCTATCTGTATAAACATGGAAATATCCACACCGCTATCTCTGTAAACATGGAAAATTCAACACCGCTATTCTCTATGAACATGGAAATATCTACACCGCCATCTCTATAAACATGGAAATATCTACACCACGATCAGTATAAACATGGAAATATCTACACCGCTATCTGTATAAACATGGAAATATCTCCAATGCTATCTCTATAAACATCGAAATATCTACACCGCCATCTGTATAAACATGGAAATATTTACAAAGTTATCTGTATAAACATGGAAATATCTACACCACCATATGTATAAACATGGAAATATCTACACAGCCATGTGTATATACATGGAAATAACTACACAGCTATCTATATAAACATGGAAATAAGTACACCGCTATCTGTATAAACATGGAAATATCTACACCGCCATCTACATATCCATGGAAATATCTGCGTCGCCATCTGCAAAACATGTAAATATCTACACGGTCATTTGTGTATAGATGGAAATATCAACACCGCCATCTCTACAAACATGGAAATATCTGCACCGCTATTTGTATAAACATGGAAATATCTACACCGCGGTCTGTATAAACATGTAAATATCTACACCGCTATCTGTATAAACATGGAAATATCTACACCGCTATCTCAATATACATGGAAATATCTATACCGTGATCTGTATAAACATGGAAATATTTACACCGCTATCTGTATAAACATGGAAATATCTACACCGCCATCTACATATCCATGGAAATATCTGCGTCGCCATCTGCATAAACATGTAAATATCTACATGGTCATTTGTGTATAGATGGAAATATCAACACCACCATCTCTACAAACATGGAAATATCTGCACCGCTATTTGTATAAACATGGAAATATCTACACCGCGGTCTGCATAAACATGGAAATATCTACACCGCTATCTGTATAAACATGGAAATATCTACACCGCTATCTCGATAAACATGGAAATATCTATACCGTGATCTGTATAAACATGGAAATATTTACACCGCTATCTGTATAAACATGGAAATTTCTACACCATTATCTGTATAAATATGGAAATATCTACACCGCTATCTCTATAAACATGGAAATATCTACACCGCCATATGTATATACAGGGAAATACCTATACAGTCATCTGTGTAAGCTTGGAAATATCTACACAACCATCTGTATAAACATGGAAATATCTTCAATGCCATCTGTATACACATGGAAATACCTACACGGCAATCTGTGTATAGATGGAAATATCAACACCGCCATCTGTACAAACCTGGAAATATCTACACTGCTATCTCTATAAACATGGAAATATCTACACTGCGGTCTGTATAAACATGGAAATATCTACACCGGTATCTGTATAAACATGGAAATATCTACACCATGATCTGTATAAACATGGAAATATATACACCTCTATCTGTATAAACATGGAAATATCTGCACCGCTATCTCTATAAACATGGAAGTATCTACAAAGACATCTGTATAAACATGGAAATACCTACACGGTCATGTGTAGGAATATTTAAATATCTACACTGCCATCTGTATAAACATAGAAATATCGACAAAGCCCTCTGTATAAATATGGAAATATCTGCATAGGCATCTGTGTAAACATGGAAATATCTGCACCGCTATTTGTATAAACATGGAAATACCTACACCGCTGTCTCTATAAATATGGAAATATGTACACCGCTATGTGTTTAAACATGGAAATATCTCCACTGCTCTCTGTATAAACATGGAAATATCTCCACCGTTATCTGTATGAACATGGAAATATCTACAGCGCCATCTATATAAACATTGAAATATCTACACTACCATCTGTAAAAACATGGAAATATCTACACAGCCAACTGTATAAACATGGAAATATCTACACCACCATCTGAATAAACATGGAAATACCTGCAATACCATCTGTATACACATGGAATTATCTACACAGACATCTGTATAAATATGGAAATATCTACACGGCCATCTGTATAAACATGGAGATATCTACACTGCCATCTGTAGAAAGATGGAAATATCTACACCGCTATCTCTAAAAATATGGAAATATCTACACCGCCATCTCTATAAACATGAAAATATCTACACTGCCATCTCCATACAGATGGAAGTATCTACTCCGCCATGTGTATAAACACGGAAATATCTGCACCACCATCTGTGTAAACATGGAAATACCTTCACGGCTATCTGTATAAACGTGGAAATATCTACACCGCCATCTGCATGACAATGGAAATATCTACGCTGCCATCTGTATAAACATGGAAATATCTACACGGCCATCTGTGTATAGATGGAAATATCAACACCGCCATCTGTACAAACATGGAAATATCTACACCACTATCTCTATAAAGATGGAAATATCTGCACTGCCATCTGTAAAAACATGGAAATACCTATACAGTCATCTGTATAAACATGGAAATATCTACAATGCCATCTGTATACACATGGAAATATCTACACAGCCATCTGTTTAAACATGTATATATCTACAATGCTATCTCTATAAACATGTAAATATCTACACCACGATCAGTATAAACATCGAAATGTCTACACCGCCATCTGTATAAACATGGAAATACTTACAAAGTTATCTGTATAAACATGGAAATATCTACACCACCATTTGTATAAACATGGAAATATCTACACTGCCATGTGTATATACATGGAAATAACTACACAGCTATCTATTTAAACACGGAAATAAGTACACCGCTATCTGTATAAACATGGAAATATCTACACCGCCATCTACATATCCATGGAAATATCTGCGTCGCCATCTGCATAAACATGTAAATATCTACACGGTCATCTGTGTATAGATGGAAATATCAACACCGCCATCTCTACAAACATGGAAATATCTGCACCGCTATTTGTATAAACATGGAAATATCTACACCGCGGTCTGTATAAACATGGAAATATCTACACCGCTATCTGTATAAACATGGAAATATCTACACCGCTATCTCTATAAACATGGAAATATCTATACCGTGATCTGTATAAACATGGAAATATTTACACCGCTATCTGTATAAACATGGAAATTTCCACACCATTATCTGTATAAATATGGAAATATCTACACCGCTATCTCTATAAACATGGAAATAACTACACAGCAATCTGTATATACATGGAAATACCTATACAGTCATCTGTGTAAACTTGGAAATATCTACACAACCATCTGTATAAACATGGAAATATCTTCAATGCCATCTGTATACACATGGAAATACCTACACGGCAATCTGTGTATAGATGGAAACATCAACACCGCCATCTGTACAAACATGGAAATATCTACACTGCTATCTCTATAAACATGGAAGTATCTACACTGCAGTCTGTATAAACATGGAAATATCTACACCGGTATCTGTATAAACATGGAAATAACTACACCGCTATTAGTATAAACAAGTAAATATCTACACCGTGATCTGTATAAACATGGAAATATCTACACCGCTATCTCTATAAACATGGAAATATCTACACCGTCACCTGTATAAACATGGAAATACATATACAGTTCTGTGTAAACATGGAAACATCTACACCGCCATCTGTGTGAATAAGGAAATATCTACAATGCCATCTGTATAAAGATATAAATATCTGCACCGCGAGCTGTATAAACTTGGAAATATCTACATCGCTATCTATTTAAACGTGAAAATACCATCACCGCTATCGGTATAAACATGGAAATATCTACAACGCCATCTATATAAACATGGAAATAACTACACCGCTATGTCTATAAACATGGAAATACCTACACCGCTATCTATATAAACATGGAAATATCTACACCAATATCTGTAAAAACATGGAAATATCTACACAGCTATCTGTATAAACATGGAAATATCTACACCGCGATCTGTATAAACATGGAAATAACTTCACCGTGATCTGCATAAACATGGAAATATCTACACCGCTATCTGTATAAACATGGTAATATCTACACCACCATCTATATAAACCTGGAAATATCTACACCGCCATCTGTATAAACATGGAAATATCTACAATGCCATCTGTAGAAAGATGGAAATATCTACACCACAATCTGTATAAACATGTAAATATCTACCCCGATATCTGTAAAAATATGGAAATATCTACAACGCCATCTATATAAACATGGAAATATCTACACCGCTATGTCTATAAACATGGAAATATCTGCACCGCCATCTGTATAAACATGGAAATACCTACAATGTCATCTGTATAAACATGGTAATATATACAGCGCCATCTCTATAAACATTGACAAATCTACACTGCCATCTGTGAAAACATGGAAATATCCACACAGTCATCTGAATAAACATGGAAATATCTAAACCACCATCTGTATAAACATGGAAATACCTACAATACCATCTGTATACACATGGAAATATCTACACAGACTTCTGTATAAATATGGAAATATCTACACGGCCATCTGTATAAACATGGAATTATCTACAGTGCCATCTGTAGAAAGATGGAAATATCTACACAGCTATCTCTATAAATATGGAAATATCTACACCGCCATCTCTATAAACATGAAAATATCTACACTGCCATCTCCATAAAGATGGAAGTATCTACTCCACCATGTTAATAAACACGGAAATGTCTACACCACCATATGTGTAAACATGGAAATATCTACGCCGCCATCTGTATAAACATGGAAATATCTAGACGGCCATCTGTGTATAGATGGAAATATCAACACCGCCATCTATACAAACATGGAATTATCTACACCGCTATCTCTATAAACATGGAAATATCTGCACTGCCATCTGTGAAAACATGGAAATACCTATACTGTCATCTGTATAAACATGGAAATATCTACAATGCCATGTGTATACACATGGAAATACCTACACAGACATCTGCATAAACATGTAAATATCTACACTGCTATCTCTATAAACATGGAAATATCTACACCGCCATCTCTATAAACATGAAAATATCTACACTGCCATCTCCATAAACATGGAACTAACTTCTCCGCCATCTGTATAAACATGGAAACATCTACACCGCCATCCATGTGAATAAGGAAATATCTACAATGCCATCTGTATAAAGATATAAATATCTGCACCGCGAACTGTATAAACATGGAAATATCTACATCACTATCTATTTAAACGTGGAAATACCAACACCGCTATCGGTATAAACATGGAAATATCTACAACGCCATCTATATAAACAGGGAAATATCTACACCGCTATGTCTATAAACATGGAAATACCTACACAGCTATCTCTATAAACATGGAAATATCTACAGCAATATCTGTAAAAACATGGAAATATCTACACCGCTATCTGTATAAACATGGAAATATGTACACCGCGATCTGTATAAACATGGAAATAACTTCACCGTGATCTGCATAAACATGGAAATATTTACACCGCTATCTGTATAAACATGGTAATATCTACAACACCATCTATATAAACATGGTAATATCTACACCACCATCTATATTAACACGGAAATATCTACACCGCCATCTGTATAAACATGGAAATATCTACAATGCCATCTGTAGAAAGATGGAAATATCTATACCGCAATCTGTATAAACATGTAAATATCTACACCGATATCTGTAAAAATATGGAAATATCTACACCGCTATCTGTATAAACATTGAAATATCTACACTGCGATCTGTATAAACATGGAAATATCTACACCACGATCTGTATAAACATGGAAATATCTACACCGCTATCTGTATAAACATGGAAATATCTACAAAGCTCTCTCTATAAACATGGAAATATCTGCACCGCCATCTGTATAAACATGGAAATACCTACAAAGTCATCTGTATAAACATGGAAATATCTACAGCGCCATCTCTATAAACATTGACAAATCTACACTGCCATCTGTAAAAACATGGAAATATCCACACAGTCATCTGAATAAACATGGAAATATCTAAACCACCATCTGTATAAACATGGAAATACCTACAATACCATCTGTATACACATGGAAATATCTACACAGACTTCTGTATAAATATGGAAATATCTACACGGCCATCTGTATAAACATGGAATTACCTACAGTGCCATCTGTAGAAAGATGGAAATATCTACACCGCTATCTCTATAAATATGGAAATATCTACACCGCCATCTCTATAAACATGAAAATATCTACACTGCCATCTCCATAAAGATGGAAGTATCTACTCCACCATGTTAATAAACACGGAAATATCTACACCACCATATGTGTAAACATGGAAATATCTACGCCGCCATCTGTATAAACATGGAAATATCTAGACGGCCATCTGTGTATAGATGGAAATATCAACACCGCCATCTGTACAAACATGGAAATATCTACACTGCAATCTCTATAAACATGGAAATATCTGCACTGCCATCTGTAAAAACATGGAAATACCTATACAGTCATCTGTATAAACATGGAAATATCTACAAAGCCATCTGTATACACATGGAAATATCTACACAGCCATCTGTATAAACATGTAAATACCTACACTGCTATCTCTATATACATGGAAATATCTACACCGCCATCTCTATAAACATGAAAATATCTACACTGCCATCTCCATAAACATGGAACTAACTACTCCACCATCTGTATAAACATGGAAACATCTACACCGCCATCTGTGTGAATAAGGAAATATCTACAATGCCATCTGTATAAAGATATATATATCTGCACCGCGAGCTGTATAAACATGGAAATAACTACATTGCTATCTATTTAAACGTGAAAATACCATCACCGCTATCGGTATAAACATGGAAATATCTACAACGCCATCTATATAAACATGGAAATATCTACACCGCTATGTCTATAAACATGGAAATACCTACAACGCTATCTCTACAAACATGGTAATATCTACACCAATATCTGTAAAAACATGGAAATATCTACACCGCTATCTGTATAAACATGGAAATATCTACAAAGCTCTCTCTATAAACATGGAAATATCTGCACCGCCATCTGTATAAACATGGAAATACCTACAAAGTCATCTGTATAAACATGGAAATATCTACAGCGCCATCTCTATAAACATTGACAAATCTACACTGCCACCTGTAAAAACATGGAAATATCCACACAGTCATCTGAATAAACATGGAAATATCTAAACCACCATCTGTATAAACATGGAAATACCTACAATACCATCTGTATACACATGGAAATATCTACACAGACTTCTGTATAAATATGGAAATATCTACACGGCCATCTGTATAAACATGGAATTACCTACAGTGCCATCTGTAGAAAGATGGAACTATCTACACCGCTATCTCTAAAAATATGGAAATATCTACACCGCCATCTCTATAAACATGAAAATATCTACACTGCCATCTCCATAAAGATGGAAGTATCTACTCCACCATGTTAATAAACACGGAAATATCTACACCACCATATGTGTAAACATGGAAATATGTATGCCGCAATCTGTATAAACATGGAAATATCTAGACGGCCATCTGTGTATAGATGGAAATATCAACACCGCCATCTGTACAAACATGGAAATATCTACACCGCTATCTCTATAAACATGGAAATATCTGCACTGCCATCTGTAAAAACATGGAAATACCTTTACAATCATCTGTATAAACATGGAAATATCTACAAAGCCATCTGTATACACATGGAAATATCTACACAGCCATCTGCATAAACATGTAAATATCTACACTTCTATCTCTATAAACATGGAAATACCTACAATGCGATCTGTATACACATGGAAATATCTACACAGCCATCTGTATAAACATGTAAATATTTACACTGCTATCTCTATAAACATGGAAATATCTTCACCGCCATCTCTACAAACATGAAAATATCTACACTGCCATCTCCATAAACATGGAACTAACTTCTCCGCCATTTGTATAAACATGGAAACATCGACACCGCCATCAGTGTGAATAAGGAAATATCTACAATGCCATCTGTATAAAGATATAAATATCTGCACCGCGAACTGTATAAACATGGAAATATCTACATCGCTATCTGTATAAACGTGGAAATACCAACACCGCTATCAGTACAAACAAGGAAATATCTACAACGCCATCTATATAAACATGGAAATAACTACAGCGCTATGTCTATAAACTTGGAAATACCTACACCGCGATCTGTATAAACATGGAAATATCTACACCGCGATCTGTATAAACATGGAAATATCTACACCGCTATCTGTATAAACATGGAAATATCTACACAGCTATCTCTATAAACATTAAAATATCTACACGGCCATCTGCATAAACATGGAAATACCTACAAAGTCATCGGTATAAACATGGAAATATCTACACAGCCATCTGTATAAACATGGAAATATCTACACAGCCATCTGTATATACATGGAAATATCTACAACACTATCTGTATAAACATGGAAATAACTACACCGCTAATTGTATAAACAAGGAAATATCTACACCGTGATCTGTATAAACATGGAAATACCTACAAAGTCATCGGTATAAACATGGAAATATCTACACAGCCATCTGTATAAACATGGAAATATCTACACAGCCATCTGTATATACATGGAAATATCTACACCACTATCTGTATAAACATGGAAATAACTACACCGCTAATTGTATAAACAAGGAAATATCTACACCGTGATCTGTATAAACATGGAAATATTTACACCGCTATCTGTATAATCATGGAAATTTCTACACCGTTATCTGTTTAAATTTGGAAATATTTACACCGCTATCTCTATAAACATGGAAATATCTACACCGCCATCTGTATAAACATGGAAATACCTATATAGACATCTGTGTAAACATGGAAATATCTACAGCACCATCTGTATAAACATGGAAATATCTACAATGCCATCTGTATACACATGGAAATACCTACACGGCAATCTGTTTATAGATGGAAACATCAACACCGCCATCTGTACAAACTTGGAAATATCTACACTGCTATCTCTATAAACATGGAAATATCTACACTGCGGTCTGTATAAACATGGAAATATCTACACCGGTATCTGTATAAACATGGAAATATCTACACCACGATCTGTATAAACATGGAAATATCTACACCACAATCTGTATAAACATGGAAATATCTGCACCGCTATCTTTATAGACATGGAAATATCTACAAAGCCATCTGTATAAACATGGAAATACCTACACAGTCATGTGTAGGAACATGGAAATATCTACACTGCCATCTGTATAAACATAGAAATATCTACACAGCCCTTTGTATAAATATGGAGATAACTGCATAGGCATCTGTATAAACATGGAAATATCTGCACCGCTATCTGTATAAACATGGAAATACCTACACTGCTGTCTCTATAAACATGGCAATATGTGCACCGCTATGTGTATAATCATGGAAATATCTCCACTGCTGTCTGTATAAACATGGAAATATCTCCACCGTTATCTGTATAAACATAGAAATATCTACAGCGCCATCTCTATGAACATTGAAATATCTACACTGCAATCTGTGAAAACATAGAAATATCTACACAATCATCTGAATAAGCATGGAAATATCTACACCAACATCTGTATAAACATGGAAATACCTTCAATTTCATCGGTATACACATGGAAATATCTACAAGACATCTGTATAAATATGGAAATATCTACACCGCCATCTGTATAAACATGGAAATATCTACACTGCCATCTGTAGAAAGATGGAAATATCTACATCGCTATCTCTATAAATATGGAAATATCTACACTGCCATCTATATAAACATGAAAATATCTACAATGCCATCTCCATAAAGATGGAAGTATCTAATCCGCCATGTGTATAAACACGGAAATATCTACAACACCATCTGTGAAAACATGGAAATATCTACACCACTATCTGTATAAACATGGAAATAACTACACGGCC
Organism: Pan paniscus; assembly: GCF_029289425.2. NCBI lineage: Eukaryota > Metazoa > Chordata > Mammalia > Primates > Hominidae > Pan > Pan paniscus. Next base: position 3,762,493 of record NC_073256.2, read on the forward strand.
ATCTGTGAATCGATGGAAATATCAACACCGCCATCTGTACAAACATGGAAATATCTACACCGCTATCTCTATAAACATGGAAATATCTGCACTGCCATCTGTAAAATCATGGAAATACCTATACAGACATCTGTATAAACTTGGAAATATCTACAATGCCATCTGTATACACATGGAAATATCTACACAGCCATCTGTATAAACACGTAAATATGTACACTGCTATCTCTATAAACATGGAAATATCTTCACCGCCATCTCTATAAACATGAAAATATCTACACTGCCATCTCCATAAACATGGAACTAACTACTCCGCCATCTGTATAAACATGGAAACATCTACACCGCCATCAGTGTGAATAAGGAATTATCTACAATGCCATCTGTATAAAGATAAAAATATCTGCACCGCGAGCTGTATAAACATGGAAATATCTACATCGCTATCTGTATAAACGTGGAAATACCAACACCGCTATCGGTATCAACATGGAAATATCAACAACGCCATCTATATAAACATGGAAATATCTACACCGCTATGTCTAAAACATGGAAATACCTACACCGCTATCTCTATAAACATGGAAATATCTACACCGCCATCTGTATAAACATGGAAATATCTACACCGCTTTCTGTATAAACATGGAAATATCTATACCGCGATCTGTATAAACATGGAAATATCTACACCCCGATCTGTATAAACATGGAAATATCTTCACCACGATCTGTATAAACAAGGAAATATCTACACCGCTATCTGTATAAACATGGTAATATCTACACCACCATCTATATAAACATGGAAATATCTACACCGCCATCTGTATAAACATGGAAATATCTACAATGTCATCTGCAGAAAGATGGAAATATCTGCACCGCTATGTCTATAAACATGGAAATACCTACACCGCTATCACTATAAACATGGAAATATCTACTCCGATATCTGTAAAAATATGGAAATATCTACACCGCTATCTGTATAAACATGGAAATATCTACACCGCGATCTGTATAAACATGGAAATGTCTACACCGCGATCTGTTTAAACATGGAAATATCTACACCGCAGTCTGTATAAACATGGAAATATCTACACAGCTATCTCTATAAACATTAAAATATCTACACGGCCATCTGTATAAACATGGAAGTACCTAGAAAGTAATCTGTATAAACATGGAAATATCTACAGAGCCATCTGTATAAACATGGAAATATCTACACAGCCATCTGTATATACATTGAAATATCTCCACCACTATCTGTATAAACATGGAAATAACTACACCGCTAATTGTATAAACAAGGAAATATCTACACCGTGATCTGTATAAACATGGAAATATTTACACCGCTATCTGTATAGTCATGGAAATTTCTACACCGTTATCTGTATAAATATGGAAATATCTACACCGCTATCTCTATAAACATGGAAATATCTACACCGCCATCTGTATAAACATGGAAATACCTATATAGACATCTGTGTAAACATGGAAATATCTACACCGCCATCTGTATAAACATGGAAATATCTACAATGCCATCTGTATAGACATGGAAATACCTACACGTCAATCTGTGTATAGATGGAAACATCAACACCGCCATCTGTACAAATTTGGAAATATCTACACTGCTATCTCTATAAACATGGGAATATCTACACTGCGGTCTGTATAAACATGGAAATATCTACACCACGATCTGTATAAACATGGAAATATCTACACCACGATCTGTATAAACATGGAAATACCTACACCAAGATCTGTGTAAACATGGAAATATCTACAACGCCATCTATATAAACATGGAAATATCTACACCGCTATGTCTATAAAGATGGAAATACCTACACCGCTATCTCTATAAACATGGAAATATCTTCAACAATATCTGTAAAAACATGGAAATATCTACACTGCTATCTGTATAAACATGGAAATATCTACACCGCGATGTGTATATACATGGAAATAACTTCACCGTGATCTGCATAAACATGGAAATATCTACACCGCTATCTGTATAAACATGGTAATATCTACACCACCATCTATATAAAAATGGAAATATCTACACCGCCATCTGTATAAACATGGAAATATCTACAATGCCATCTGTATGAACATGGAAATGTCTACACCGCGATCTGTATAAAGATGGAAATATCTACACCACTATCTGTATAAACATGGAAATATCTACAAAGCTCTCTTTATAAACATGGAAATATCTGCACCGCCATCTGTATAAAAATGGAAATACCTACAAAGTCATCTGTATAAACATGGAAATATCTACAGCGCCATCTCTATAAACATTGACAAATCTACACTGCCATCTGTAAAAACATGGAAATATCCACACAGTCATCTGAATAAACATGGAAATATCTACACCACCATCTGTATAAAGATGGAAATACCTACAATACCATCTGTATACACATGGAAATATCTACACAGACTTCTGTATAAATATGGAAATATCTACACGGCCATCTGTATAAACATGGAATTATCTACAGTGCCATCTGTAGAAAGATGGAAATATCTACACCGCTATCTCTATAAATATGGAAATATCTACATCGCCATCTCTATAAACATGAAAATATCTACACTGCCATCTCCATAAAGATGGAAGTATCTACTCCAATATGTTAATAAACACGGAAATATCTACACCACCATCTGTGTAAACATGGAAATATCTACGCCGCCATCTGTATAAACATGGAAATATCTAGACGGCCATCTGTGTATACATGGAAATATCAACACCGCCATCTGTACAAACATGGAAATATCTAAACCGATATCTCTATAAACATGGAAATATCTGCACTGCCATCTGTAAAAACATGGAAATACCTATACAGTCATCCGTATAAACATGGAAATATCTACAATGCCATCTGTATACACATGGAAATATCTACACAGCCATCTGTATAAACATGTAAATATCTACACTGCTATCTCTATAAACATGGAAATATCTACACCGCCGTCTCTATAAACATGAAAATATCTACACTGCCATCTCCATAAACATGGAACTAACTACTCCACCATCTGTATAAACATGGAAACATCTACAACGACATCTGTGTGAATAAGGAAATATCTACAATGCCATCTGTATAAAGATATAAATATCTGCACCGCGAGCTGTATAAACATGGAAATATCTACATCGCTATCTATTTAAACGTGGAAATACCATCACTGATATCGGTATAAACATGGAAATATCTATAACGCCATCTATATAAACATGGAAATATCTACACCGCTATGTCTATAAACATGGAAATACCTACACCGCTATCTCTATAAACATGGAAATATCTACACCAATATCTGTAAAAACATGGAAATATCTACACAGTCATCTGTATTAATATGGAAATATCTACACCGCCATCTGTATAAACATGGAAATATCTACAATGCCATCTGTAGAAAGATGGAAATATCTACACCGCTATCTCTATAAATATGGAAATATCTACACCGCCATCTCTATAAACATGTAAATATCTACACTGCCATCTCCATAAATATGGAAGTATCTACTCCGCCATGTGTATAAACACGGTAATATCTACACCACCATCTGTTTAAACATGGAAATATCTACACCGCTATCTCTATAAACATGGAAATATCTACACCGCTATCTGTATAAACATGGAAATATCTACAAAGCTCTCTCTATAAACATGGAAATATCTGCACCGCCATCTGTATAAACATGGAAATACCTACAAAGTCAACTTTATAAACATGGAAATATCTACAGCGCCATCTCTATAAACATTGACAAATCTACACTGCCATCTGTAAAAACATGGAAATATCCACACAGTCATCTGAATAAACATGGAAATATCTAAACCACCATCTGTATAAACATGGAAATACCTACAATACCATCTGTATACACATGGAAATATCTACACAGTCTTCTGTATAAATATGGAAATATCTACACGGCCATCTGTAGAAACATGGAATTATCTACAGTGCCATCTGTAGAAAGATGGAAATATCTACACCGCTATCTCTATAAATATGGAAATATCTACACCGCCATCTCTATAAACATGAAAATATCTACACTGCCATCTCCATAAAGATGGAAGTATCTTCTCCGCCATGTTAATAAACACGGAAATATCTACACCACCATCTGTGTAAACATGGAAATATCTAGACGGCCATCTGTGAATACATGGAAATATCAACTCCGCCATCTATACAAACATGGAAATATCTACACCGCTATCTCTATAAACATGAAAATATCTGCACTGCCATCTGTAAAAACATGGAAATACCTATACAGTCATCTGTATAAACATGGAAATATCTACAATGCCATCTGTATACACATGGAAAGATCTACACAGCCATCTGTATAAACATGTAAATATCTACACTGCTATCTCTATAAACATGGAAATATCTACACCGACATCTCTATAAACATGAAAATATCTACAATGCCATCTCCATAAACATGGAACTAACTACTCCGCCATCTGTATAAACATGGAAATATCTACACCGCCATCTGTGTGAATAAGGAAATATCTACAATGCCATCTGTAGAAAGATATAAATATCTGCACTGCGAGCTGTATAAACATGGAAATATCTACATCGCTATCTATATAAACGTGGAAACACCAACACCGCTATCGGTATAAACATGGAAATATCTACAACGCCATCTATATAAACATGGAAATATCTACACCGCTATGTCTATAAACATGGAAATACCTACACCGCTATCTCTATAAACATGGAAATATCTACACCAATATCTGTAAAAACATGGAAATATCTACACCGCTATCTGTATAAACATGGAAATATCTACAACGCGATCTGTATAAACATGGAAATAACTTCACCGTGATCTGCATAAACATGGAAATATCTACACCGCTATCTGTATAAACATGGTAATATCTACACCACCATCTATGTAAACATGGAAATATCTACACCGCCATCTGTATAAACATGGAAATATCTACAATGACATCTGTATGAACATGGAAATATCTACACCGCGATCTGTATAAACATGGAAATATCTACACCGCTATCTGTATAAACATGGAAATATCTACAAAGCTCTCTTTATAAACATGGAAATATCTGCACCGCCATCTGTATAAACATGGAAATACCTACAAAGTCATCTGTATAAACATGGAAATATCTACAGCGCCATCTCTATAAACATTGACAAATCTACACTGCCATCTGTAAAAACATGGAAATAACTACACCAATGTCTGTAAAAACATGGAAATATCTACACCACTATCTGTATAAACATGGAAATATCTACACCGCGATCTGTATAAACATGGAAATAACTACACCGTGATCTGCATAAACATGGAAATATCTACACCGCTATCTGTATAAACATGGTAATATCTACACCACCATCTATATAAACATGGAAATATCTACACCGCCATCTGTATAAACATGGAAATATCTACAATGCCATCTGTAGAAAGATGGAAATATCTATACCGCAATCTGTATAAACATGTAAATACCTACACCGATATCTGTAAAAATATGGAAATGTCTACACCGCTATCTGTATAAACATTGAAATATCTACACCGCTATCTCTATAAACATGGAAATATCTACAAAGCTCTCTCTATAAACATGGAAATATCTGCACCGCCATCTGTATAAACATGGAAATATCTACACCGCTATCTGTATAAACATGGAAATATCTACAAAGCTCTCTCTATAAACATGGAAATATCTGCACCGCCATCTGTATAAACATGGAAATACCTACAAAGTCATCTGTATAAACATGGAAATATCTACAGCGCCATCTCTATAAACATTGACAAATCTACACTGCCATCTGTAAAAACATGGAAATATCCACACAGTCATCTGAATAAACATGGAAATATCTAAACCACCATCTGTATAAACATGGAAATACCTACAATACCATCTGTATACACATGGAAATATCTACACAGACTTCTGTATAAATATGGAAATATCTACACGGCCATCTGTATAAACATGGAATTACCTACAGTGCCATCTGTAGAAAGATGGAAATATCTACACCGCTATCTCTATAAATATGGAAATATCTACACCGCCATCTCTATAAACATGAAAATATCTACACTGCCATCTCCATAAAGATGGAAGTATCTACTCCACCATGTTAATAAACACGGAAATATCTACACCACCATCTGTGTAAACATGGAAATATCTATGCCGCCATCTGTATAAACATGGAAATATCTAGACGGCCATCTGTTTATAGATGGAAATATCAACACCGCCATCTATACAAACATGGAAATATCTACACCGATATCTCTACAAACATGGAAATATCTGCACTGCCATCTGTGAAAACATGGAAATACCTATACAGTCATCTGTATAAACATGGAAATATCTACAATGACATCTGTATACACATGGAAATATCTACACAACCATCTGCATAAACATGTAAATATCTACACTGCTATCTCTATAAACATGGAAATATCTACACCGCCATCTCTATAAACATGAAAATATCTACACTGCCATCTCCATAAACATGGAACTAACTACTCCACCATCTGTAAAAACATGGAAACATCTACACCGCCATCTGTGTGAATAAGGAAATATCTACAATGCCATCTGTATAAAGATATAAATATCTGCACCGCGAGCTGTATAAACATGGAAATATCTACATCGCTATCTATTTAAACGTGGAAATACCAACACCGCTATCGGTATAAACATGGAAATATCTACACCGCTATGTCTATAAACATGGAAATACCTACACAGCTATCTCTATAAACATGGAAATATCTACACCAATATCTGTAAAAACATGGAAATAGCTACACCGCTATCTGTATAAACATGGAAATATCTACAACGCGATCTGTATAAACATGGTAATATCTACACCACCATCTATATAAACATGGAAATATCTACACCGCCATCTGTATAAACATGGAAATATCTACAATGCCATCTGTAGAAAGATGGAAATATCTATACCGCAATCTGTATAAACATGTAAATATCTACACCGATATCTGTAAAAATATGGAAATATCTACACCGCTATCTGTATAAACATTGGAATATCTACACCGCGATCTGTATAAACATGGAAATATCTACACCGCGTTCTGTATAAACATGGAAATATCTACACCGCTATCTGTATAAACATGGAAATATCTACAAAGCTCTCTCTATAAACATGGAAATATCTGCACCGCCATCTGTATAAACATGGAAATACCTACAAATTCATCTGTATAAACATGGAAATATCTACAGCGCCATCTCTATAAACATTGACAAATCTACACTGCCATCTGTAAAAACATGGAAATATCCACACAGTCATCTGAATAAACATGGAAATATCTACACCACCATCCGTATAAACATGGAAATACCTACAATACCATCTGTATACACATGGAAATATCTACACAGACTTCTGTATAAATATGGAAATATCTACACAGCCATCTGCATAAACATGGAATTACCTACAGTGCCATCTCTAGAAAGATGGAAATATCTACACCGCTATCTCTATAAACATGGAAATATCTACACCGCCATCTCTATAAACATGAAAATATCTACACTGCCATCTCCATAAACATGGAACTAACTACTCCGCCATCTGTAAAAACATGGAAACATCTACACCGCCATCTGTGTGAATAAGGAAATATCTACAATGCCATCTGTATAAAGATATAAATATCTGCACCGCGAGCTGTAAAAACATGGAAATATCTACATCGCTATCTATTTAAACGTGGAAATACCAACACCACTATCGGTATAAACATGGAAATATCTACACCGCTATGTCTATAAACATGGAAAAACCTACACAGCTATCTCTATAAACATGGAAATATCTACACCAATATCTGTAAAAACATGGAAATATCTACACCGCTATCTGTATAAACATGGAAATATCTACACCGCGATCTGTAAAAACATGGAAATAACTTCACCGTGATCTGCATAAACATGGAAATATCTACACCGCTATCTGTATAAACATGGTAATATCAACAACACCATCTATATAAACATGGAAATATCTACACCGCCATCTGTATAAACATGGAAATATCTACAATGCCATCTGTAGAAAGATGGAAATATCTACACCGCAATCTGTGTAAACATGGAACTATCTACACCGCTATCTGTAAACACATGGAAATATCTAAACCGCTATCTGTATAAACATGGAAATATCTACACCGCGATCTGTATAAACATGGAAATATCTACACCGCGATCTGTATAAACATGGAAATATCTACACCGCTATCTGTATAAACATGGAAATTTCTACACAGCTATCTCTATAAACATGGAAATATCTACACCGCCATCTGTATAAACATGGAAATACCTATACAGTCATCTGTGTAAACATGGAAATATCTACACCACCATCTGTATAAACATGGAAATATCTTCAATGCCGTCTGAATACACATGGAAATACCTACACGGCAATCTGTGTTTAGATGGAAACATCAACACCGCCATCTGTACAAACATGGAAATATCTACACAGCTATCTCTATAAACATGGAAATATCTACACCGCCATCTGTATAAACATGGAAACATCAACACCGCCATCTGTACAAACATGGAAATATCTACACTGCTATCTCTATAAACATGGAAATATCTACACTGCGGTCTGTATAAACATGGAAATATCTACACCGGTATCTGTATAAACATGGAAATATCCACACCATGATCTGTATAAACATGGAAATATATACACCGCTATCTGAATAAACATGGAAATATCTGCACCGCTATCTCTATAAACATGGAAATATCTACAAAGACATCTGTATAAACATGGAAATACCTACACAGTCATGTGTAGGAAAATTTAGATATCTACACTGCCATCTGTATAAACATAGAAATATCAACAAAGCCCTCTGCATAAATATGGAAATATCTGCATAGGCATCTGTGTAAACATGGAAATATATGCACCGCTATCTGTATAAAAATGGAAATACCTACACCGCTGTCTCTATAAACATGGAAATATGTACACCGCTATGCGTATAAACATGGAAATATCTCCACTGCTCTCTGTACAAACATGGAAATATCTCCAACTTTATCTGTATAAACATGGAAATATCTACAGCGCCATCTCTATAAACATTGAAATATCTACACTGCCATCTGTAAAAACATGAAAATATCTACACCGCCAACTGTATAAGCATGTAAATATCTACACCACCATCTGTATAAACATGGAAATACCTACAATTCCATCTGCATACACATGGAAATATCTACACAGACATCTGTATAAATATGGAAATAACTACAAGGCCATCTGTATAAACATGGAAATATCTACACTGCCAACTGTAGAAAGATGGAAATATCTACACCGCTATCTCTATAAATATGGAAATATCTACACCGCCATCTCTATAAACATGAAAATATCTACACTGCCATCTCTATAAAGATGGAAGTATCTACTCCGCCATGTGTATAAACACGGAAATATCTACACCACCATCTGTCTAAACATGGAAATATCTACACCGCTATCTGTATAAACATGGAAATATCTACACGGCCATCTGTGTATAGATGGAAATATCAACACCGCCATCTGTACAAACATGGAAATATTTACACCGCTATCTCTATAAACATGGAAATATCTGCACTGCCATCTGTAAAAACATGGAAATACCTATACAGTCATCTGTATAAACATGGAAATATCTACAATGCCATCTGTATACACATGGAAATATCTAAACAGCCAGCTGCATAAGCATGTAAATAACTACACTGCTATCTCTATAAACATGGAAATATCTACACCGCCATCTCTATAAACATGATAATATCTACACTGCAATTTCCATAAATATGGAACTAACTACTCCGCCATCTGTATGAACATGGAAACATCTACACCGCCATCTGTGTGAACCAGGAAATATCTACAATGCCATCTGAATAAAGATATAAATATCTGCACCGCGAGCTGTATAAACTTGGAAATATCTACATGGCTATCTGTATAAACGTGGAAATACGAACACCGCTATCAGTATAAACATGGAAATATCTACAACGCCATCTATATAAACATGGAAATATCTACACCGCTATGTCTATAAACATGGAAATACCTACACCGCTATCTCTATAAACATGGAAATATCTAAACCGCTATCTGTATAAACATGGAAATATCTACACCGCTACCTACATAAACATGGAAATATCTACACCGCGATCTATATAAACATGGAAATATCTACACCGCGATCTGTATAATCATGGAAATATCTTCACCACGATCTGTATATACATAGAAATATCTACACCGCTATCTGTATAAACATGGTAATATCTACACCACCATCTATATAAACATGGAAATATCTACACCGCCATCTATATAAACATGGAAATATCTACAATGCCATCTGTAGAAATATGGAAATATCTACCCCGCAATCTGTGTAAACATGGAAATATCTACACCGATATCTGTAAAAACATGGAAATACCTACACCGCTATCTGTATAAACATGGAAATATATACACCGCGATCTGTATAAACATGGAAATATCTACACCGCGATCTGTATAAACATGAAAATATCTACACCGCTATCTGTATAAACATGGAAATATCTACACAGCTATCTCAATAAACATGGAAATACCTACAGCGCCATCTGTATAAACATGGAAATAGCTACAAAGTCATCTGTATAAACATGGAAGTATCTACACAGCCATCGGTATAAACATGCAAATATCTACACAGCCATCTGTATATACATGGAAATATCTACACCGCTATCTGTATAAACATGGAAATAACTACACCGCTATTTGTATAAACAAGCAAATATCTACACCGTGATCTGTATAAACATGGAAATATCTACACCGCCATCTCTATAAACATGGAAATATCGACACCCCTATCTGTATAAACATGGAAATATCCTCAACGCTATCTCTATAAACATGGAAAAACCAACACCGCTATCTCTATGAACATGGAAATACCTACACCGCCATCTCTATAAACATGGAAATATCTACACCACGATCAGTATAAACAGGGAAACATCTACACCGCTATCTGTATAAACATGGAAATATCTCCAATTCTATCTCTATAAACATCGAAATATCTACACCGCCATCTATATAAACATGGAAATACTTAGAAAGTTATCTGTATAAACATGGAAATATCTACAGCACCATTTGTATAAACATGGAAATATCTTCACAGCCATGTGTATATACATGGAAATATCAACATCGCTATGTATATAAACATGGAAATAACTACACCGCTATCTGTATAAACATGGAAATATCTACACCACCATCTACATATCCATGGAAATGTCTGCACCGCCATCTGTATAAACATGGAAATCTCTACACGGTCATCTGTGTATAGATGGAAATATCAACACCGCCATCTGTACAAACATGGAAATATCTGCACTGCTATCTGTATAACCATGGAAATATCTACACCGCGGTCTGTATAAACATGGAAATATCTACATCGCTATCTGTATAAACATGGAAATATCTACACGGCTATTTCTATAAACATTGAAATATCTACACCGTGGTCTGTATAAACGTGGAAATATTTACACCGCTATCTGTACAAACATGGAAATTTTTACAGCGATATCTGTATAAATATGGAAATATCTACACCGCTATCTGTACAAACATGGAAATATCTACACCGCTATCTGTATTAACATGGAAATATCTACACCGCGATCTGTATAAACATGGAAATATATACACCACGATCTGTATAAACATGGGAATGTCTTCACCACAATCTGTATAAACATGGAAATATCTACACCGCTACCTGTATAAACATGGTAATATCTACACAACCATCTATATAAAGATGGAAATATCTACTCCGCCATCTGTACAAACATGGAAATATCAACAATGCCATCTGCAGAAAGATGGAAACATCTACACCACTATCTGTGTAAACATGGAAATATCTACACCGCTATCTGTAAAAACATGGAAATAACTACACCGCTATCTGTATAAACATGGAAATATCTACACTGCGATCTGTATAAACATTGAAATATCTACACCGCGATCTGTATAAACATGGAAATATCTACACAGCTATCTCTATAAACATGGAAATATCTACACCGCCATCTTTATAAACATGGAAATACCTACAAAGTCTTCTGTATATACATGGAAATATCTACACAGACATCTCTATAAACATGGAAATATCTACACCGCTATCTGTATAAACATGGAAATATCTACACAGCTATCTCTATAAACATGGAAATAGCTACAGCGCCATCTGTATAAACATGGAAATAGCTACAAAGTCATCTGTATAAACATGGAAATATCTACACAGCCATCGGTATAAATATGGAAATATCTACAGAGCCATCCGTATAAATATGGAAATATCTACACAGCCATCCGTATAAACATGGAAATATCTACACCGCTATCAGTATAAACATGGAAATATCTTCACAGCTATCTCTATAAACATGGAAATACCTACAGCGCCATCTGTATAAACATGGAAATAGCTACAAAGTCATTTGTATAAACATGGAAATATCTACACAGCCATCGGTATAAACATGGAAATATCTACACAGCCATCTGTATATACATGGAAATATCTTCACCACCATCTGTGAAAACATGGAAATATCTACACCGCGATCTGTATAAACATGGAAATATCTTCACCACGATCTGTATATACATGGAAATATCTACACCGCTGTCTGTATAAACATGGTAATATCTACACCACCATCTCTATAAACATGGAAATATCTACACCGCCATCTATATAAACATTGAAATATCTACAATGCCATCTGTAGAAAGATGGAAATATCTACACCGCAATCTGTGTAAACATGGAAATATCTACACCGATATCTGTAAAAACATGGAAATATCTACACCGCTATCTGTATAAACATGGAAATACCTACAAAGTCATCTGTATAAACATGGAAATATCTACACAGCCATCGGCATAAACATGGAAATATCTACACAGCCATCTGTATATACATGGAAATATCTACACCGCTATCTGTATAAACATGGAAATAACTACACTGCTATTTGTATAAACAAGCAAATATCTACACCGTGATCTGTATAAACATGGAAATATCTACACCGCCATCTCTATAAAAATGGAAATATCTACACCCCTATCTGTATAAACATGGAAATATCCACACCGCTATCTCTGTAAACATGGAAAATTCAACACCGCTATTCTCTATGAACATGGAAATATCTACACCGCCATCTCTATAAACATGGAAATATCTACACCACGATCAGTATAAACATGGAAATATCTACACCGCTATCTGTATAAACATGGAAATATCTCCAATGCTATCTCTATAAACATCGAAATATCTACACCGCCATCTGTATAAACATGGAAATATTTACAAAGTTATCTGTATAAACATGGAAATATCTACACCACCATATGTATAAACATGGAAATATCTACACAGCCATGTGTATATACATGGAAATAACTACACAGCTATCTATATAAACATGGAAATAAGTACACCGCTATCTGTATAAACATGGAAATATCTACACCGCCATCTACATATCCATGGAAATATCTGCGTCGCCATCTGCAAAACATGTAAATATCTACACGGTCATTTGTGTATAGATGGAAATATCAACACCGCCATCTCTACAAACATGGAAATATCTGCACCGCTATTTGTATAAACATGGAAATATCTACACCGCGGTCTGTATAAACATGTAAATATCTACACCGCTATCTGTATAAACATGGAAATATCTACACCGCTATCTCAATATACATGGAAATATCTATACCGTGATCTGTATAAACATGGAAATATTTACACCGCTATCTGTATAAACATGGAAATATCTACACCGCCATCTACATATCCATGGAAATATCTGCGTCGCCATCTGCATAAACATGTAAATATCTACATGGTCATTTGTGTATAGATGGAAATATCAACACCACCATCTCTACAAACATGGAAATATCTGCACCGCTATTTGTATAAACATGGAAATATCTACACCGCGGTCTGCATAAACATGGAAATATCTACACCGCTATCTGTATAAACATGGAAATATCTACACCGCTATCTCGATAAACATGGAAATATCTATACCGTGATCTGTATAAACATGGAAATATTTACACCGCTATCTGTATAAACATGGAAATTTCTACACCATTATCTGTATAAATATGGAAATATCTACACCGCTATCTCTATAAACATGGAAATATCTACACCGCCATATGTATATACAGGGAAATACCTATACAGTCATCTGTGTAAGCTTGGAAATATCTACACAACCATCTGTATAAACATGGAAATATCTTCAATGCCATCTGTATACACATGGAAATACCTACACGGCAATCTGTGTATAGATGGAAATATCAACACCGCCATCTGTACAAACCTGGAAATATCTACACTGCTATCTCTATAAACATGGAAATATCTACACTGCGGTCTGTATAAACATGGAAATATCTACACCGGTATCTGTATAAACATGGAAATATCTACACCATGATCTGTATAAACATGGAAATATATACACCTCTATCTGTATAAACATGGAAATATCTGCACCGCTATCTCTATAAACATGGAAGTATCTACAAAGACATCTGTATAAACATGGAAATACCTACACGGTCATGTGTAGGAATATTTAAATATCTACACTGCCATCTGTATAAACATAGAAATATCGACAAAGCCCTCTGTATAAATATGGAAATATCTGCATAGGCATCTGTGTAAACATGGAAATATCTGCACCGCTATTTGTATAAACATGGAAATACCTACACCGCTGTCTCTATAAATATGGAAATATGTACACCGCTATGTGTTTAAACATGGAAATATCTCCACTGCTCTCTGTATAAACATGGAAATATCTCCACCGTTATCTGTATGAACATGGAAATATCTACAGCGCCATCTATATAAACATTGAAATATCTACACTACCATCTGTAAAAACATGGAAATATCTACACAGCCAACTGTATAAACATGGAAATATCTACACCACCATCTGAATAAACATGGAAATACCTGCAATACCATCTGTATACACATGGAATTATCTACACAGACATCTGTATAAATATGGAAATATCTACACGGCCATCTGTATAAACATGGAGATATCTACACTGCCATCTGTAGAAAGATGGAAATATCTACACCGCTATCTCTAAAAATATGGAAATATCTACACCGCCATCTCTATAAACATGAAAATATCTACACTGCCATCTCCATACAGATGGAAGTATCTACTCCGCCATGTGTATAAACACGGAAATATCTGCACCACCATCTGTGTAAACATGGAAATACCTTCACGGCTATCTGTATAAACGTGGAAATATCTACACCGCCATCTGCATGACAATGGAAATATCTACGCTGCCATCTGTATAAACATGGAAATATCTACACGGCCATCTGTGTATAGATGGAAATATCAACACCGCCATCTGTACAAACATGGAAATATCTACACCACTATCTCTATAAAGATGGAAATATCTGCACTGCCATCTGTAAAAACATGGAAATACCTATACAGTCATCTGTATAAACATGGAAATATCTACAATGCCATCTGTATACACATGGAAATATCTACACAGCCATCTGTTTAAACATGTATATATCTACAATGCTATCTCTATAAACATGTAAATATCTACACCACGATCAGTATAAACATCGAAATGTCTACACCGCCATCTGTATAAACATGGAAATACTTACAAAGTTATCTGTATAAACATGGAAATATCTACACCACCATTTGTATAAACATGGAAATATCTACACTGCCATGTGTATATACATGGAAATAACTACACAGCTATCTATTTAAACACGGAAATAAGTACACCGCTATCTGTATAAACATGGAAATATCTACACCGCCATCTACATATCCATGGAAATATCTGCGTCGCCATCTGCATAAACATGTAAATATCTACACGGTCATCTGTGTATAGATGGAAATATCAACACCGCCATCTCTACAAACATGGAAATATCTGCACCGCTATTTGTATAAACATGGAAATATCTACACCGCGGTCTGTATAAACATGGAAATATCTACACCGCTATCTGTATAAACATGGAAATATCTACACCGCTATCTCTATAAACATGGAAATATCTATACCGTGATCTGTATAAACATGGAAATATTTACACCGCTATCTGTATAAACATGGAAATTTCCACACCATTATCTGTATAAATATGGAAATATCTACACCGCTATCTCTATAAACATGGAAATAACTACACAGCAATCTGTATATACATGGAAATACCTATACAGTCATCTGTGTAAACTTGGAAATATCTACACAACCATCTGTATAAACATGGAAATATCTTCAATGCCATCTGTATACACATGGAAATACCTACACGGCAATCTGTGTATAGATGGAAACATCAACACCGCCATCTGTACAAACATGGAAATATCTACACTGCTATCTCTATAAACATGGAAGTATCTACACTGCAGTCTGTATAAACATGGAAATATCTACACCGGTATCTGTATAAACATGGAAATAACTACACCGCTATTAGTATAAACAAGTAAATATCTACACCGTGATCTGTATAAACATGGAAATATCTACACCGCTATCTCTATAAACATGGAAATATCTACACCGTCACCTGTATAAACATGGAAATACATATACAGTTCTGTGTAAACATGGAAACATCTACACCGCCATCTGTGTGAATAAGGAAATATCTACAATGCCATCTGTATAAAGATATAAATATCTGCACCGCGAGCTGTATAAACTTGGAAATATCTACATCGCTATCTATTTAAACGTGAAAATACCATCACCGCTATCGGTATAAACATGGAAATATCTACAACGCCATCTATATAAACATGGAAATAACTACACCGCTATGTCTATAAACATGGAAATACCTACACCGCTATCTATATAAACATGGAAATATCTACACCAATATCTGTAAAAACATGGAAATATCTACACAGCTATCTGTATAAACATGGAAATATCTACACCGCGATCTGTATAAACATGGAAATAACTTCACCGTGATCTGCATAAACATGGAAATATCTACACCGCTATCTGTATAAACATGGTAATATCTACACCACCATCTATATAAACCTGGAAATATCTACACCGCCATCTGTATAAACATGGAAATATCTACAATGCCATCTGTAGAAAGATGGAAATATCTACACCACAATCTGTATAAACATGTAAATATCTACCCCGATATCTGTAAAAATATGGAAATATCTACAACGCCATCTATATAAACATGGAAATATCTACACCGCTATGTCTATAAACATGGAAATATCTGCACCGCCATCTGTATAAACATGGAAATACCTACAATGTCATCTGTATAAACATGGTAATATATACAGCGCCATCTCTATAAACATTGACAAATCTACACTGCCATCTGTGAAAACATGGAAATATCCACACAGTCATCTGAATAAACATGGAAATATCTAAACCACCATCTGTATAAACATGGAAATACCTACAATACCATCTGTATACACATGGAAATATCTACACAGACTTCTGTATAAATATGGAAATATCTACACGGCCATCTGTATAAACATGGAATTATCTACAGTGCCATCTGTAGAAAGATGGAAATATCTACACAGCTATCTCTATAAATATGGAAATATCTACACCGCCATCTCTATAAACATGAAAATATCTACACTGCCATCTCCATAAAGATGGAAGTATCTACTCCACCATGTTAATAAACACGGAAATGTCTACACCACCATATGTGTAAACATGGAAATATCTACGCCGCCATCTGTATAAACATGGAAATATCTAGACGGCCATCTGTGTATAGATGGAAATATCAACACCGCCATCTATACAAACATGGAATTATCTACACCGCTATCTCTATAAACATGGAAATATCTGCACTGCCATCTGTGAAAACATGGAAATACCTATACTGTCATCTGTATAAACATGGAAATATCTACAATGCCATGTGTATACACATGGAAATACCTACACAGACATCTGCATAAACATGTAAATATCTACACTGCTATCTCTATAAACATGGAAATATCTACACCGCCATCTCTATAAACATGAAAATATCTACACTGCCATCTCCATAAACATGGAACTAACTTCTCCGCCATCTGTATAAACATGGAAACATCTACACCGCCATCCATGTGAATAAGGAAATATCTACAATGCCATCTGTATAAAGATATAAATATCTGCACCGCGAACTGTATAAACATGGAAATATCTACATCACTATCTATTT
Organism: Pan paniscus; assembly: GCF_029289425.2. NCBI lineage: Eukaryota > Metazoa > Chordata > Mammalia > Primates > Hominidae > Pan > Pan paniscus. Next base: position 3,781,186 of record NC_073256.2, read on the forward strand.
AAACGTGGAAATACCAACACCGCTATCGGTATAAACATGGAAATATCTACAACGCCATCTATATAAACAGGGAAATATCTACACCGCTATGTCTATAAACATGGAAATACCTACACAGCTATCTCTATAAACATGGAAATATCTACAGCAATATCTGTAAAAACATGGAAATATCTACACCGCTATCTGTATAAACATGGAAATATGTACACCGCGATCTGTATAAACATGGAAATAACTTCACCGTGATCTGCATAAACATGGAAATATTTACACCGCTATCTGTATAAACATGGTAATATCTACAACACCATCTATATAAACATGGTAATATCTACACCACCATCTATATTAACACGGAAATATCTACACCGCCATCTGTATAAACATGGAAATATCTACAATGCCATCTGTAGAAAGATGGAAATATCTATACCGCAATCTGTATAAACATGTAAATATCTACACCGATATCTGTAAAAATATGGAAATATCTACACCGCTATCTGTATAAACATTGAAATATCTACACTGCGATCTGTATAAACATGGAAATATCTACACCACGATCTGTATAAACATGGAAATATCTACACCGCTATCTGTATAAACATGGAAATATCTACAAAGCTCTCTCTATAAACATGGAAATATCTGCACCGCCATCTGTATAAACATGGAAATACCTACAAAGTCATCTGTATAAACATGGAAATATCTACAGCGCCATCTCTATAAACATTGACAAATCTACACTGCCATCTGTAAAAACATGGAAATATCCACACAGTCATCTGAATAAACATGGAAATATCTAAACCACCATCTGTATAAACATGGAAATACCTACAATACCATCTGTATACACATGGAAATATCTACACAGACTTCTGTATAAATATGGAAATATCTACACGGCCATCTGTATAAACATGGAATTACCTACAGTGCCATCTGTAGAAAGATGGAAATATCTACACCGCTATCTCTATAAATATGGAAATATCTACACCGCCATCTCTATAAACATGAAAATATCTACACTGCCATCTCCATAAAGATGGAAGTATCTACTCCACCATGTTAATAAACACGGAAATATCTACACCACCATATGTGTAAACATGGAAATATCTACGCCGCCATCTGTATAAACATGGAAATATCTAGACGGCCATCTGTGTATAGATGGAAATATCAACACCGCCATCTGTACAAACATGGAAATATCTACACTGCAATCTCTATAAACATGGAAATATCTGCACTGCCATCTGTAAAAACATGGAAATACCTATACAGTCATCTGTATAAACATGGAAATATCTACAAAGCCATCTGTATACACATGAAAATATCTACACAGCCATCTGTATAAACATGTAAATACCTACACTGCTATCTCTATATACATGGAAATATCTACACCGCCATCTCTATAAACATGAAAATATCTACACTGCCATCTCCATAAACATGGAACTAACTACTCCACCATCTGTATAAACATGGAAACATCTACACCGCCATCTGTGTGAATAAGGAAATATCTACAATGCCATCTGTATAAAGATATATATATCTGCACCGCGAGCTGTATAAACATGGAAATAACTACATTGCTATCTATTTAAACGTGAAAATACCATCACCGCTATCGGTATAAACATGGAAATATCTACAACGCCATCTATATAAACATGGAAATATCTACACCGCTATGTCTATAAACATGGAAATACCTACAACGCTATCTCTACAAACATGGTAATATCTACACCAATATCTGTAAAAACATGGAAATATCTACACCGCTATCTGTATAAACATGGAAATATCTACAAAGCTCTCTCTATAAACATGGAAATATCTGCACCGCCATCTGTATAAACATGGAAATACCTACAAAGTCATCTGTATAAACATGGAAATATCTACAGCGCCATCTCTATAAACATTGACAAATCTACACTGCCACCTGTAAAAACATGGAAATATCCACACAGTCATCTGAATAAACATGGAAATATCTAAACCACCATCTGTATAAACATGGAAATACCTACAATACCATCTGTATACACATGGAAATATCTACACAGACTTCTGTATAAATATGGAAATATCTACACGGCCATCTGTATAAACATGGAATTACCTACAGTGCCATCTGTAGAAAGATGGAACTATCTACACCGCTATCTCTAAAAATATGGAAATATCTACACCGCCATCTCTATAAACATGAAAATATCTACACTGCCATCTCCATAAAGATGGAAGTATCTACTCCACCATGTTAATAAACACGGAAATATCTACACCACCATATGTGTAAACATGGAAATATGTATGCCGCAATCTGTATAAACATGGAAATATCTAGACGGCCATCTGTGTATAGATGGAAATATCAACACCGCCATCTGTACAAACATGGAAATATCTACACCGCTATCTCTATAAACATGGAAATATCTGCACTGCCATCTGTAAAAACATGGAAATACCTATACAATCATCTGTATAAACATGGAAATATCTACAAAGCCATCTGTATACACATGGAAATATCTACACAGCCATCTGCATAAACATGTAAATATCTACACTTCTATCTCTATAAACATGGAAATACCTACAATGCGATCTGTATACACATGGAAATATCTACACAGCCATCTGTATAAACATGTAAATATTTACACTGCTATCTCTATAAACATGGAAATATCTTCACCGCCATCTCTACAAACATGAAAATATCTACACTGCCATCTCCATAAACATGGAACTAACTTCTCCGCCATTTGTATAAACATGGAAACATCGACACCGCCATCAGTGTGAATAAGGAAATATCTACAATGCCATCTGTATAAAGATATAAATATCTGCACCGCGAACTGTATAAACATGGAAATATCTACATCGCTATCTGTATAAACGTGGAAATACCAACACCGCTATCAGTACAAACAAGGAAATATCTACAACGCCATCTATATAAACATGGAAATAACTACAGCGCTATGTCTATAAACTTGGAAATACCTACACCGCGATCTGTATAAACATGGAAATATCTACACCGCGATCTGTATAAACATGGAAATATCTACACCGCTATCTGTATAAACATGGAAATATCTACACAGCTATCTCTATAAACATTAAAATATCTACACGGCCATCTGCATAAACATGGAAATACCTACAAAGTCATCGGTATAAACATGGAAATATCTACACAGCCATCTGTATAAACATGGAAATATCTACACAGCCATCTGTATATACATGGAAATATCTACAACACTATCTGTATAAACATGGAAATAACTACACCGCTAATTGTATAAACAAGGAAATATCTACACCGTGATCTGTATAAACATGGAAATACCTACAAAGTCATCGGTATAAACATGGAAATATCTACACAGCCATCTGTATAAACATGGAAATATCTACACAGCCATCTGTATATACATGGAAATATCTACACCACTATCTGTATAAACATGGAAATAACTACACCGCTAATTGTATAAACAAGGAAATATCTACACCGTGATCTGTATAAACATGGAAATATTTACACCGCTATCTGTATAATCATGGAAATTTCTACACCGTTATCTGTTTAAATTTGGAAATATTTACACCGCTATTTCTATAAACATGGAAATATCTACACCGCCATCTGTATAAACATGGAAATACCTATATAGACATCTGTGTAAACATGGAAATATCTACAGCCCCATCTGTATAAACATGGAAATATCTACAATGCCATCTGTATACACATGGAAATACCTACACGGCAATCTGTTTATAGATGGAAACATCAACACCGCCATCTGTACAAACTTGGAAATATCTACACTGCTATCTCTATAAACATGGAAATATCTACACTGCGGTCTGTATAAACATGGAAATATCTACACCGGTATCTGTATAAACATGGAAATATCTACACCACGATCTGTATAAACATGGAAATATCTACACCACAATCTGTATAAACATGGAAATATCTGCACCGCTATCTTTATAGACATGGAAATATCTACAAAGCCATCTGTATAAACATGGAAATACCTACACAGTCATGTGTAGGAACATGGAAATATCTACACTGCCATCTGTATAAACATAGAAATATCTACACAGCCCTTTGTATAAATATGGAGATAACTGCATAGGCATCTGTATAAACATGGAAATATCTGCACCGCTATCTGTATAAACATGGAAATACCTACACTGCTGTCTCTATAAACATGGCAATATGTGCACCGCTATGTGTATAATCATGGAAATATCTCCACTGCTGTCTGTATAAACATGGAAATATCTCCACCGTTATCTGTATAAACATAGAAATATCTACAGCGCCATCTCTATGAACATTGAAATATCTACACTGCAATCTGTGAAAACATAGAAATATCTACACAATCATCTGAATAAGCATGGAAATATCTACACCAACATCTGTATAAACATGGAAATACCTTCAATTTCATCGGTATACACATGGAAATATCTACAAGACATCTGTATAAATATGGAAATATCTACACCGCCATCTGTATAAACATGGAAATATCTACACTGCCATCTGTAGAAAGATGGAAATATCTACATCGCTATCTCTATAAATATGGAAATATCTACACTGCCATCTATATAAACATGAAAATATCTACAATGCCATCTCCATAAAGATGGAAGTATCTAATCCGCCATGTGTATAAACACGGAAATATCTACAACACCATCTGTGAAAACATGGAAATATCTACACCACTATCTGTATAAACATGGAAATAACTACACGGCCATCTGTGAATCGATGGAAATATCAACACCGCCATCTGTACAAACATGGAAATATCTACACCGCTATCTCTATAAACATGGAAATATCTGCACTGCCATCTGTAAAATCATGGAAATACCTATACAGACATCTGTATAAACTTGGAAATATCTACAATGCCATCTGTATACACATGGAAATATCTACACAGCCATCTGTATAAACACGTAAATATGTACACTGCTATCTCTATAAACATGGAAATATCTTCACCGCCATCTCTATAAACATGAAAATATCTACACTGCCATCTCCATAAACATGGAACTAACTACTCCGCCATCTGTATAAACATGGAAACATCTACACCGCCATCAGTGTGAATAAGGAATTATCTACAATGCCATCTGTATAAAGATAAAAATATCTGCACCGCGAGCTGTATAAACATGGAAATATCTACATCGCTATCTGTATAAACGTGGAAATACCAACACCGCTATCGGTATCAACATGGAAATATCAACAACGCCATCTATATAAACATGGAAATATCTACACCGCTATGTCTAAAACATGGAAATACCTACACCGCTATCTCTATAAACATGGAAATATCTACACCGCCATCTGTATAAACATGGAAATATCTACACCGCTTTCTGTATAAACATGGAAATATCTATACCGCGATCTGTATAAACATGGAAATATCTACACCCCGATCTGTATAAACATGGAAATATCTTCACCACGATCTGTATAAACAAGGAAATATCTACACCGCTATCTGTATAAACATGGTAATATCTACACCACCATCTATATAAACATGGAAATATCTACACCGCCATCTGTATAAACATGGAAATATCTACAATGTCATCTGCAGAAAGATGGAAATATCTGCACCGCTATGTCTATAAACATGGAAATACCTACACCGCTATCACTATAAACATGGAAATATCTACTCCGATATCTGTAAAAATATGGAAATATCTACACCGCTATCTGTATAAACATGGAAATATCTACACCGCGATCTGTATAAACATGGAAATGTCTACACCGCGATCTGTTTAAACATGGAAATATCTACACCGCAGTCTGTATAAACATGGAAATATCTACACAGCTATCTCTATAAACATTAAAATATCTACACGGCCATCTGTATAAACATGGAAGTACCTAGAAAGTAATCTGTATAAACATGGAAATATCTACAGAGCCATCTGTATAAACATGGAAATATCTACACAGCCATCTGTATATACATTGAAATATCTCCACCACTATCTGTATAAACATGGAAATAACTACACCGCTAATTGTATAAACAAGGAAATATCTACACCGTGATCTGTATAAACATGGAAATATTTACACCGCTATCTGTATAGTCATGGAAATTTCTACACCGTTATCTGTATAAATATGGAAATATCTACACCGCTATCTCTATAAACATGGAAATATCTACACCGCCATCTGTATAAACATGGAAATACCTATATAGACATCTGTGTAAACATGGAAATATCTACACCGCCATCTGTATAAACATGGAAATATCTACAATGCCATCTGTATAGACATGGAAATACCTACACGTCAATCTGTGTATAGATGGAAACATCAACACCGCCATCTGTACAAATTTGGAAATATCTACACTGCTATCTCTATAAACATGGGAATATCTACACTGCGGTCTGTATAAACATGGAAATATCTACACCACGATCTGTATAAACATGGAAATATCTACACCACGATCTGTATAAACATGGAAATACCTACACCAAGATCTGTGTAAACATGGAAATATCTACAACGCCATCTATATAAACATGGAAATATCTACACCGCTATGTCTATAAAGATGGAAATACCTACACCGCTATCTCTATAAACATGGAAATATCTTCAACAATATCTGTAAAAACATGGAAATATCTACACTGCTATCTGTATAAACATGGAAATATCTACACCGCGATGTGTATATACATGGAAATAACTTCACCGTGATCTGCATAAACATGGAAATATCTACACCGCTATCTGTATAAACATGGTAATATCTACACCACCATCTATATAAAAATGGAAATATCTACACCGCCATCTGTATAAACATGGAAATATCTACAATGCCATCTGTATGAACATGGAAATGTCTACACCGCGATCTGTATAAAGATGGAAATATCTACACCGCTATCTGTATAAACATGGAAATATCTACAAAGCTCTCTTTATAAACATGGAAATATCTGCACCGCCATCTGTATAAAAATGGAAATACCTACAAAGTCATCTGTATAAACATGGAAATATCTACAGCGCCATCTCTATAAACATTGACAAATCTACACTGCCATCTGTAAAAACATGGAAATATCCACACAGTCATCTGAATAAACATGGAAATATCTACACCACCATCTGTATAAAGATGGAAATACCTACAATACCATCTGTATACACATGGAAATATCTACACAGACTTCTGTATAAATATGGAAATATCTACACGGCCATCTGTATAAACATGGAATTATCTACAGTGCCATCTGTAGAAAGATGGAAATATCTACACCGCTATCTCTATAAATATGGAAATATCTACATCGCCATCTCTATAAACATGAAAATATCTACACTGCCATCTCCATAAAGATGGAAGTATCTACTCCAATATGTTAATAAACACGGAAATATCTACACCACCATCTGTGTAAACATGGAAATATCTACGCCGCCATCTGTATAAACATGGAAATATCTAGACGGCCATCTGTGTATACATGGAAATATCAACACCGCCATCTGTACAAACATGGAAATATCTAAACCGATATCTCTATAAACATGGAAATATCTGCACTGCCATCTGTAAAAACATGGAAATACCTATACAGTCATCCGTATAAACATGGAAATATCTACAATGCCATCTGTATACACATGGAAATATCTACACAGCCATCTGTATAAACATGTAAATATCTACACTGCTATCTCTATAAACATGGAAATATCTACACCGCCGTCTCTATAAACATGAAAATATCTACACTGCCATCTCCATAAACATGGAACTAACTACTCCACCATCTGTATAAACATGGAAACATCTACAACGACATCTGTGTGAATAAGGAAATATCTACAATGCCATCTGTATAAAGATATAAATATCTGCACCGCGAGCTGTATAAACATGGAAATATCTACATCGCTATCTATTTAAACGTGGAAATACCATCACTGATATCGGTATAAACATGGAAATATCTATAACGCCATCTATATAAACATGGAAATATCTACACCGCTATGTCTATAAACATGGAAATACCTACACCGCTATCTCTATAAACATGGAAATATCTACACCAATATCTGTAAAAACATGGAAATATCTACACAGTCATCTGTATTAATATGGAAATATCTACACCGCCATCTGTATAAACATGGAAATATCTACAATGCCATCTGTAGAAAGATGGAAATATCTACACCGCTATCTCTATAAATATGGAAATATCTACACCGCCATCTCTATAAACATGTAAATATCTACACTGCCATCTCCATAAATATGGAAGTATCTACTCCGCCATGTGTATAAACACGGTAATATCTACACCACCATCTGTTTAAACATGGAAATATCTACACCGCTATCTCTATAAACATGGAAATATCTACACCGCTATCTGTATAAACATGGAAATATCTACAAAGCTCTCTCTATAAACATGGAAATATCTGCACCGCCATCTGTATAAACATGGAAATACCTACAAAGTCAACTTTATAAACATGGAAATATCTACAGCGCCATCTCTATAAACATTGACAAATCTACACTGCCATCTGTAAAAACATGGAAATATCCACACAGTCATCTGAATAAACATGGAAATATCTAAACCACCATCTGTATAAACATGGAAATACCTACAATACCATCTGTATACACATGGAAATATCTACACAGTCTTCTGTATAAATATGGAAATATCTACACGGCCATCTGTAGAAACATGGAATTATCTACAGTGCCATCTGTAGAAAGATGGAAATATCTACACCGCTATCTCTATAAATATGGAAATATCTACACCGCCATCTCTATAAACATGAAAATATCTACACTGCCATCTCCATAAAGATGGAAGTATCTTCTCCGCCATGTTAATAAACACGGAAATATCTACACCACCATCTGTGTAAACATGGAAATATCTAGACGGCCATCTGTGAATACATGGAAATATCAACTCCGCCATCTATACAAACATGGAAATATCTACACCGCTATCTCTATAAACATGAAAATATCTGCACTGCCATCTGTAAAAACATGGAAATACCTATACAGTCATCTGTATAAACATGGAAATATCTACAATGCCATCTGTATACACATGGAAAGATCTACACAGCCATCTGTATAAACATGTAAATATCTACACTGCTATCTCTATAAACATGGAAATATCTACACCGACATCTCTATAAACATGAAAATATCTACAATGCCATCTCCATAAACATGGAACTAACTACTCCGCCATCTGTATAAACATGGAAATATCTACACCGCCATCTGTGTGAATAAGGAAATATCTACAATGCCATCTGTAGAAAGATATAAATATCTGCACTGCGAGCTGTATAAACATGGAAATATCTACATCGCTATCTATATAAACGTGGAAACACCAACACCGCTATCGGTATAAACATGGAAATATCTACAACGCCATCTATATAAACATGGAAATATCTACACCGCTATGTCTATAAACATGGAAATACCTACACCGCTATCTCTATAAACATGGAAATATCTACACCAATATCTGTAAAAACATGGAAATATCTACACCGCTATCTGTATAAACATGGAAATATCTACAACGCGATCTGTATAAACATGGAAATAACTTCACCGTGATCTGCATAAACATGGAAATATCTACACCGCTATCTGTATAAACATGGTAATATCTACACCACCATCTATGTAAACATGGAAATATCTACACCGCCATCTGTATAAACATGGAAATATCTACAATGACATCTGTATGAACATGGAAATATCTACACCGCGATCTGTATAAACATGGAAATATCTACACCGCTATCTGTATAAACATGGAAATATCTACAAAGCTCTCTTTATAAACATGGAAATATCTGCACCGCCATCTGTATAAACATGGAAATACCTACAAAGTCATCTGTATAAACATGGAAATATCTACAGCGCCATCTCTATAAACATTGACAAATCTACACTGCCATCTGTAAAAACATGGAAATAACTACACCAATGTCTGTAAAAACATGGAAATATCTACACCACTATCTGTATAAACATGGAAATATCTACACCGCGATCTGTATAAACATGGAAATAACTACACCGTGATCTGCATAAACATGGAAATATCTACACCGCTATCTGTATAAACATGGTAATATCTACACCACCATCTATATAAACATGGAAATATCTACACCGCCATCTGTATAAACATGGAAATATCTACAATGCCATCTGTAGAAAGATGGAAATATCTATACCGCAATCTGTATAAACATGTAAATACCTACACCGATATCTGTAAAAATATGGAAATGTCTACACCGCTATCTGTATAAACATTGAAATATCTACACCGCTATCTCTATAAACATGGAAATATCTACAAAGCTCTCTCTATAAACATGGAAATATCTGCACCGCCATCTGTATAAACATGGAAATATCTACACCGCTATCTGTATAAACATGGAAATATCTACAAAGCTCTCTCTATAAACATGGAAATATCTGCACCGCCATCTGTATAAACATGGAAATACCTACAAAGTCATCTGTATAAACATGGAAATATCTACAGCGCCATCTCTATAAACATTGACAAATCTACACTGCCATCTGTAAAAACATGGAAATATCCACACAGTCATCTGAATAAACATGGAAATATCTAAACCACCATCTGTATAAACATGGAAATACCTACAATACCATCTGTATACACATGGAAATATCTACACAGACTTCTGTATAAATATGGAAATATCTACACGGCCATCTGTATAAACATGGAATTACCTACAGTGCCATCTGTAGAAAGATGGAAATATCTACACCGCTATCTCTATAAATATGGAAATATCTACACCGCCATCTCTATAAACATGAAAATATCTACACTGCCATCTCCATAAAGATGGAAGTATCTACTCCACCATGTTAATAAACACGGAAATATCTACACCACCATCTGTGTAAACATGGAAATATCTATGCCGCCATCTGTATAAACATGGAAATATCTAGACGGCCATCTGTTTATAGATGGAAATATCAACACCGCCATCTATACAAACATGGAAATATCTACACCGATATCTCTACAAACATGGAAATATCTGCACTGCCATCTGTGAAAACATGGAAATACCTATACAGTCATCTGTATAAACATGGAAATATCTACAATGACATCTGTATACACATGGAAATATCTACACAACCATCTGCATAAACATGTAAATATCTACACTGCTATCTCTATAAACATGGAAATATCTACACCGCCATCTCTATAAACATGAAAATATCTACACTGCCATCTCCATAAACATGGAACTAACTACTCCACCATCTGTAAAAACATGGAAACATCTACACCGCCATCTGTGTGAATAAGGAAATATCTACAATGCCATCTGTATAAAGATATAAATATCTGCACCGCGAGCTGTATAAACATGGAAATATCTACATCGCTATCTATTTAAACGTGGAAATACCAACACCGCTATCGGTATAAACATGGAAATATCTACACCGCTATGTCTATAAACATGGAAATACCTACACAGCTATCTCTATAAACATGGAAATATCTACACCAATATCTGTAAAAACATGGAAATAGCTACACCGCTATCTGTATAAACATGGAAATATCTACAACGCGATCTGTATAAACATGGTAATATCTACACCACCATCTATATAAACATGGAAATATCTACACCGCCATCTGTATAAACATGGAAATATCTACAATGCCATCTGTAGAAAGATGGAAATATCTATACCGCAATCTGTATAAACATGTAAATATCTACACCGATATCTGTAAAAATATGGAAATATCTACACCGCTATCTGTATAAACATTGGAATATCTACACCGCGATCTGTATAAACATGGAAATATCTACACCGCGATCTGTATAAACATGGAAATATCTACACCGCTATCTGTATAAACATGGAAATATCTACAAAGCTCTCTCTATAAACATGGAAATATCTGCACCGCCATCTGTATAAACATGGAAATACCTACAAATTCATCTGTATAAACATGGAAATATCTACAGCGCCATCTCTATAAACATTGACAAATCTACACTGCCATCTGTAAAAACATGGAAATATCCACACAGTCATCTGAATAAACATGGAAATATCTACACCACCATCCGTATAAACATGGAAATACCTACAATACCATCTGTATACACATGGAAATATCTACACAGACTTCTGTATAAATATGGAAATATCTACACAGCCATCTGCATAAACATGGAATTACCTACAGTGCCATCTCTAGAAAGATGGAAATATCTACACCGCTATCTCTATAAACATGGAAATATCTACACCGCCATCTCTATAAACATGAAAATATCTACACTGCCATCTCCATAAACATGGAACTAACTACTCCGCCATCTGTAAAAACATGGAAACATCTACACCGCCATCTGTGTGAATAAGGAAATATCTACAATGCCATCTGTATAAAGATATAAATATCTGCACCGCGAGCTGTAAAAACATGGAAATATCTACATCGCTATCTATTTAAACGTGGAAATACCAACACCACTATCGGTATAAACATGGAAATATCTACACCGCTATGTCTATAAACATGGAAAAACCTACACAGCTATCTCTATAAACATGGAAATATCTACACCAATATCTGTAAAAACATGGAAATATCTACACCGCTATCTGTATAAACATGGAAATATCTACACCGCGATCTGTATAAACATGGAAATAACTTCACCGTGATCTGCATAAACATGGAAATATCTACACCGCTATCTGTATAAACATGGTAATATCAACAACACCATCTATATAAACATGGAAATATCTACACCGCCATCTGTATAAACATGGAAATATCTACAATGCCATCTGTAGAAAGATGGAAATATCTATACCGCAATCTGTATAAACATGTAAATATCTACACCGATATCAGTAAAAATATGGAAATATCTACACCGCTATCTGTATAAACATTGAAATATCTACACCGCGATCTGTATAAACATGGAAATATCTACACCGCGATCTGTATAAACATGGAAATATCTACACCGCTATCTGTATAAACATGGAAATATCTGCACCGCTATCTTTATAGACATGGAAATATCTACAAAGCCTTCTGTATAAACATGGAAATACCTACACAGTCATGTGTAGGAACATGGAAATATCTACACTGCCATCTGTATAAACATAGAAATATCTACACAGCCCTTTGTATAAATATGGAGATAACTGCATAGGCATCTGTATAAACATGGAAATATCTGCACCGCTATCTGTATAAACATGGAAATACCTACACTGCTGTCTCTATAAACATGGCAATATGTGCACCGCTATGTGTATAATCATGGAAATATCTCCACTGCTGTCTGTATAAACATGGAAATATCTCCACCGTTATCTGTATAAACATAGAAATATCTACAGCGCCATCTCTATGAACATTGAAATATCTACACTGCAATCTGTGAAAACATAGAAATATCTACACAATCATCTGAATAAACATGGAAATATCTACACCAACATCTGTATAAACATGGAAATACCTTCAATTTCATCGCTATACACATGGAAATATCTACAAGACATCTGTATAAATATGGAAATATCTACACCGCCATCTGTATAAACCTGGAAATATCTACACTGCCATCTGTAGAAAGATGGAAATATCTACATCGCTATCTCTATAAATATGGAAATATCTACACTGCCATCTATATAAACATGAAAATATCTACACTGCCATCTCCATAAAGATGGAAGTATCTAATCCGCCATGTGTATAAACACGGAAATATCTACAACACCATCTGTGAAAACATGGAAATATCTACACCACTATCTGTATAAACATGGAAATATCTACACTGACATCTGCATGTCCATGGAAATACCTACGCCGCCATCTGTATAAACATGGAAATATCTACACGGCCATCTGTGTATCGATGGAAATATCAACACCGCCATCTGTACAAACATGGAAATATCTACACCGCTATCTCTATAAACATGGAAATATCTGCACTGCCATCTGTAAAAACATGGAAATACCTATACAGTCATCTGTATAAACTTGGAAATATCTACAATGCCATCTGTATACACATGGAAATATCTACACAGCCATCTGCATAAACATGTAAATATCTACACTGCTATCTCTATAAACATGGAAATATCTTCACCGCCATCTCTATAAACATGAAAATATCTACACTGCCATCTCCATAAACATGGAACTAACTACTCCGCCATCTGTATAAACATGGAAACATCTACACCGCCATCAGTGTGAATAAGGAAATATCTTCAATGCCATCTGTATAAAGATAAAAATATCTGCACCGCGAGCTGTATAAACATGGAAATATCTACATCGCTATCTGTATAAACGTGGAAATACCAACACCGCTATCGGTATAAACATGGAAATATCTACACCGCTATGTCTAAAACATGGAAATACCTACACCGCTATCTCTATAAACATGGAAATATCTACACCGCTATCTGTATAAACATGGAAATATCTACACCGCTATCTGTATAAACATGTAAATATCTATACCGCGATCTGTATAAACATGGAAATATCTACACCCCGATCTGTATAAACATGGAAATATCTTCACCACGATCTGTATAAACAAGGAAATATCTACACCGCTATCTGTATAAACATGGTAATATCTACACCACCATCTATGTAAACATGGAAATATCTACACCGCCATCTGTATAAACATGGAAATATCTACAATGCCATCTGCAGAAAGATGGAAATATCTACACCGCTATGTCTATAAACATGGAAATACCTACACCGCTATCACTATAAACATGGAAATATCTACACCGATATCTGTAAAAACATGGAAATATCTACACCGCTATCTGTATAAACATGGAAATATCTACACCGCGACCTGTATAAACATGGAAATGTCTACACCGCGATCTGTCTAAACATGGAAATATCTACACCGCAATCTGTATAAACATTTAAATATCTACACAGCTATCTCTATAAACATTAAAATATCTACACGGCCATCTGTATAAACATGGAAGTACCTACAAAGTCATCTGTATAAACATGGAAATATCTACACAGCCATCTGTATAAACATGGAAATATCTACACAGCCATCTGTATATACATTGAAATATCTCCACCACTATCTGTATAAACATGGAAATAACTACACCGCTAATTGTATAAACAAGGAAATATCTACACCGTGATCTGTATAAACATGGAAATATTTACACCGCTATCTGTATAGTCATGGAAATTTCTACACCGTTATCTGTATAAATATGGAAATATCTACACCGCTATCTCTATAAACATGGAAATATCTACACCGCCATCTGTATAAACATGGAAATACCTATATAGACATCTGTGTAAACATGGAAATATCTACACCACCATCTGTATAAACATGGAAATATCTACAATGCCATCTGTATAGACATGGAAATACCTACACGGCAATCTGTGTATAGATGGAAACATCAACACCGCCATCTGTACAAATTTGGAAATATCTACACTACTATCTCTATAAACATGGAAATATCTACACTGCGGTCTGTATAAACATGGAAATATCTACACCACGATCTGTATAAACATGGAAATATCTACACCACGATCTGTATAAACATGGAAATACCTACACCAAGATCTGTGTAAACATGGAATTATCTACAACGCCATCTATATAAACATGGAAATATCTACACCGCTATGTCTATAAACATGGAAATACCTACACCGCTATCTCTATAAACATGGAAATATCTTCAACAATATCTGTAAAAACATGGAAATATCTACACTGCTATCTGTATAAACATGGAAATATCTACACCGCGATCTGTATATACATGGAAATAACTTCACCGTGATCTGCATAAACATGGAAATATCTACACCGCTATCTGTATAAACATGGTAATATCTACACCACCATCTATATAAAAATGGAAATATCTACACCGCCATCTGTATAAACATGGAAATATCTACAATGCCATCTGTATGAACATGGAAATATCTACACCGCGATCTGTATAAACATGGAAATATCTACACCGCTATCTGTATAAACATGGAAATATCTACAAAGCTCTCTTTATAAACATGGAAATATCTGCACCGCCATCTGTATAAACATGGAAATACCTACAAAGTCGTCTGTATAAACATGGAAATATCTACAGCGCCATCTCTATAAACTTTGACAAATCTACACTGCCATCTGTAAAAACATGAAAATATCCACACAGTCATCTGAATAAACATGGAAATATCTACACCACCATCTGTATAAAGATGGAAATACCTACAATACCATCTGTATACACATGGAAATATCTACACAGACTTCTGTATAAATATGGAAATATCTACACGGCCATCTGTATAAACATGGAATTATCTACAGTGCCATCTGTAGAAAGAAGGAAATATCTACACTGCTATCTCTATAAATATGGAAATATCTACATCGCTATCTATTTAAACGTGGAAATACCATCACCGATATCGGTATAAACATGGAAATATCTACAACGCCATCTATATAAACATGGAAATATCTACACCGCTATGTCTATAAACATGGAAATACCTACACCGCTATCTCTATAAACATGGAAATATCTACACCAATATCTATAAAAACAAGAAATATCTACACAGTCATCTGTATTAATATGGAAATATCAACACTGCCATCTGTATAAACATGGAAATATCTACACTGCCATCTGTAGAAAGATGGAAATATCTACACCGCTATCTCTATAAATATGGAAATATCTACACCGCCATCTCTATAAACATGAAAATATCTACACTGCCATCTCCATAAATATGGAAGTATCTACTCCGCCATGTGTATAAACACGGTAATATCTACACCACCATCTGTTTAAACATGGAAATATCTACACCGATATCTGTAAAAATATGGAAATATCTACACCGCTATCTGTATAAACATTGAAATATCTACACCGCGATCTGTATGAACATGGAAATATCTACACCGCGATCTGTATAAACATGGAAATATCTACACCGCTATCTGTATAAACATGGAAATATCTACAAAGCTCTCTCTATAAACATGGAAATATCTGCACCGCCATCTGTATAAACATGGAAATACCTACAAAGTCATCTGTATAAACATGGAAATATCTACAGCGCCATCTCTATAAACATTGACAAATCTACACTGCCATCTGTAAAACATGGAAATATCCACACAGTCATCTGAATAAACATGGAAATATCTACACCACCATCTGTATAAACATGGAAATACCTACAATACCATCTGTATACACATGGAAATATCTACACAGACTTCTGTATAAATATGGAAATATCTACACGGCCATCTGTATAAACATGGAATTATCTACAGTGCCATCTGTAGAAAGATGGAAATATCTACACCGCTATCTCTATAAATATGGAAATATCTACACCGCCATCTCTATAAACATGAAAATATCTACACTGCCATCTCCATAAAGATGGAAGTATCTACACCGCCATGTTAATAAACACGGAAATATCTACACCACCATCTGTGTAAACATGGAAATATCTGCGCCGCCATCTGTATAAACATGGAAATATCTAGACGGCCATCTGTGAATAGATGGAAATATCAACTCCGCCATCTATACAAACATGGAAATATCTACACCGCTATCTCTATAAACTTGGAAATATCTGCACTGCCATCTGTAAAAACATGGAAATACCTATACAGTCATCTGTATAAACATGGAAATATCTACAATGCCATCTGTATACACATGGAAAGATCTACACAGCCATCTGTATAAACATGTATATATCTACACTGCTATCTCTATAAACATGGAAATATCTACACCGCCATCTCTATAAACATGAAAATATCTACAATGCCATCTCCATAAACATGGAACTAACTACTCCGCCATCTGTATAAACATGGAAATATCTACACCGCCATCTGTGTGAATAAGGAAATATCTACAATGCCATCTGTATAAAGATATAAATATCTGCACTGCGAGCTGTATAAACATGGAAATATCTACATCGCTATCTATATAAACGTGGAAATACCAACACCGCTATCGGTATAAACATGGAAATATCTACAACGCCATCTATATAAACATGGAAATATCTACACCGCTATGTCTATAAACATGGAAATACCTACACCGCTATCTCTATAAACATGGAAATATCTACACCAATATCTGTAAAAACATGGAAATATCTACACCACTATCTGTATAAACATGGAAATATCTACAACGCGATCTGTATAAACATGGAAATAACTTCACCGTGATCTGCATAAACATGGAAATATCTACACCGCTATCTGTATAAACATGGTAATATCTACACCACCATCTATATAAACATGGAAATATCTACACCGCCATCTGTATAAACATGGAAATATCTACAATGCCATCTGTAGAGAGATGGAAATATCTACTCCGCAATCTGTATAAACATGGAAATATCTACACCGATCTCTGTAAAAATATGGAAATATCTACACCGCGATCTGTATAAACATGGAAATATCTACAACGCTATCTGTATAAACATGGAAATATCTACAAAGCTCTCTTTATAAACATGGAAATATCTGCACCGCCATCTGTATAAACATGGAAATACCTACAAAGTCATCTGTATAAACATGGAAATATCTACAGCGACATCTCTATAAACATTGACAAATCTACACTGCCATCTGTAAAAACATGGAAATATCCACACAGTCATCTGAGTAAACATGGAAATATCTACACCACCATCTGTATAAACATGGAAATACCTACAATACCATCTGTATACACATGGAAATATCTACACCGACTTCTGTATAAATATGGAAATATCTACACGGCCATCTGTATAAACATGGAATTATCTACAGTGCCATCTGTAGAAAGATGGAAATATCTACACCGCTATCTATATAAATAAGGAAATACCTACACCGCCATCACTATAAATATGGAAATATCTACACCGCCATCTCTATAAACATGAAAATATCTACAATGCCATCTCCATAAAGATGGAAGTATCTACTCCGCCATGTTAATAAACACGGAAATATCTACACCACCATATGTGTAAACATGGAAATATCTACGCCGCCATCTGTATAAACATGGAAATATCTAGACGGCCATCTGTGTATAGATGGAAATATCAACACCGCCATCTATACAAACATGGAAATATCTACACCGCTATCTCTATAAACATGGAAATATCTGCACTGCCATCTGTAAAAACATGGAAATACCTATACAGTCATCTGTATAAACATGGAAATATCTACAATGCCATCTGTATACACATGGAAATATCTACACAGCCATCTGTATAAACATGTAAATATCTACACTGCTATCTCTATAAACATGGAAATATCTACACCGCCATGTCTATAAACATGAAAATAACTACACTGCCATCTCCATAAACATGGAACTAACTACTCCGCCATCTGTATAAACATGGAAACATCTACACCGCCATCTGTGTGAATAAGGAAATATCTACAATGCCATCTGTATAAAGATATAAATATCTGCACCGCGAGCTGTATAAACATGGAAATATCTACATCGCTATCTATATAAACGTGGAAATACCAACACTGCTATCGGTACAAACATGGAAATATCTACAACGCCATCTATATAAACATGGAAATATCTACACCGCTATGTCTATAAACATGGAAATACCTACACCGCTATCTCTATAAACATGGAAATATCTTCAACAATATCTGTAAAAACATGGAAATATCTACACTGCTATCTGTATAAACATGGAAATATCTACACCGCGATCTGTATAAACACGGAAATAACTTCACCGTGATCTGCATAAACATGGAAATATCTACACCGCTATCTGTATAAACATGGTAATATCTACACCACCATCTATATAAACATGGAAATATCTACACCGCCATCTGTATAAACATGGAAATATCTACAATGCCATCTGTATGAACATGGAAATATCTACACCGCGATCTGTATAAACATGGAAATATCTACACCGCTATCTGTATAAACATGGAAATATCTACAAAGCTCTCTTTATAAACATGGAAATATCTGCACCGCCATCTGTATAAACATGGAAATACCTACAAAGTCATCTGTATAAACATGGAAATATCTACAGCGCCATCTCTATAAACATTGACAAATCTACACTGCCATCTGTAAAAACATGAAAATATCCACACAGTCATCTGAATAAACATGGAAATATCTACACCACCATCTGTATAAAGATGGAAATACCTACAATACCATCTGTATACACATGGAAATATCTACACAGACTTCTGTATAAATATGGAAATATCTACACGGCAAACTGTATAAACATGGAATTATCTACAGTGCCATCTGTAGAAAGATGGAAATATCTACACTGCTATCTCTATAAATATGGAAATATCTACACCGCCATCTCTATAAACATGAAAATATCTACACTGCCATCTCCATAAAGATGGAAGTATCTACTCCACCATGTTAATAAACACGGAAATATCTACACCACCATCTGTGTAAACATGGAAATATCTACGCCGCCATCTGTATAAACATGGAAATATCTAGACGGCCATCTGTGTATAGATGGAAATATCAACACCGCCATCTGTACAAACATGGAAATATCTACATCGATATCTCTATAAACATGGAAATATCTGCACTGACATCTGTAAGAACATGGAAATACCTATACAGTCATCCGTATAAACATGGAAATATCTACAATGCCATCTGTATACACATGGAAATATCTACACAGCCATCTGTATAAACATGTAAATATCTACACTGCTATCTCTATAAACGGAGATATCTACACCGCCATCTCTATAAACATGAAAATATCTACACTGCCATCTCCATAAACATGGAACTAACTACTCCGCCATCTGTATAAACATGGAAACATCTACACCGCCATCTGTGTGAATAAGGAAATATCTACAATGCCATCTGTATAAAGATATAAATATCTGCACCGCGAGCTGTATAAACATGGAAATATCTACATCGCTATCTATTTAAACGTGGAAATAACATCACCGATATCGGTATAAACATGGAAATATCTACAACGCCATCTATATAAACATGGAAATATCTACACCGCTATGTCTATAAACATGGAAATACCTACACCGCTATCTCTATAAACATGGAAATATCTACACCAATATCTGTAAAAACATGGTAATATCTACACAGTCACCTGTATTAATATGGAAATATCTACACTGCCATCTGTATAAACATGGAAATATCTACACTGCCATCTGTAGAAAGATGGAAATATCTACACCGCTATCTCTATAAATATGGAAATATCTACACCGCCATCTCTATAAACATGAAAATATCTACACTGCCATCTCCATAAATATGGAAGTATCTACTCCGCCATGTGTATAAACACGGTAATATCTACACCACCATCTGTTTAAACATGGAAATATCTACACCGATATCTGTAAAAATATGGAAATATCTACACCGCTATCTGTATAAACATTGAAATATCTACACCGCGATCTGTATGAACATGGAAATATCTACACCGTGATCTGTATAAACATGGAAATATCTACACCGCTATCTGTATAAACATGGAAATATCTACAAAGCTCTCTCTATAAACATGGAAATATCTGCACCGCCTTCTGTATAAACATGGAAATACCTACAAAGTCATCTGTATAAACATGGAAATATCTACAGCGCCATCTCTATAAACATTGACAAATCTACACTGCCATCTGTAAAAACATGGAAATATCCACACAGTCATCTGAATAAACATGGAAATATCTCCACCACCATCTGTATAAAGATGGAAATACCTACAATACCATCTGTATACACATGGAAATATCTACACAGACTTCTGTATAAATATGGAAATATCTACACGGCCATCTGCATAAACATGGAATTATCTACAGTGCCATCTGTAGAAAGATGGAAATATCTACACCGCTATCTATATAAATAAGGAAATACCTACACCGCCATCACTATAAATATGGAAATATCTACACCGCCATCTCTATAAACATGAAAATATCTACAATGCCATCTCCATAAAGATGGAAGTATCTACTCCGCCATGTTAATAAACACGGAAATATCTACACCACCATATGTGTAAACATGGAAATATCTACGCCGCCATCTGTATAAACATGGAAATATCTAGACGGCCATCTGTGTATAGATGGAAATATCAACACCGCCATCTATACAAACATGGAAATATCTACACCGCTATCTCTATAAACATGGAAATATCTGCACTGCCATCTGTAAAAACATGGAAATACCTATACAGTCATCTGTATAAACATGGAAATATCTACAATGCCATCTGTATACACATGGAAATATCTACACAGCCATCTGTATAAACATGTAAATATCTACACTGCTATCTCTATAAACATGGAAATATCTACACCGCCATGTCTATAAACATGAAAATAACTACACTGCCATCTCCATAAACATGGAACTAACTACTCCGCCATCTGTATAAACATGGAAACATCTACACCGCCATCTGTGTGAATAAGGAAATATCTACAATGCCATCTGTATAAAGATATAAATATCTGCACCGCGAGCTGTATAAACATGGAAATATCTACATCGCTATCTATATAAACGTGGAAATACCAACACTGCTATCAGTACAAACATGGAAATATCTACAACGCCATCTATATAAACATGGAAATATCTACACCGCTATGTCTATAAACATGGAAATACCTACACCGCTATCTCTATAAACATGGAAATATCTTCAACAATATCTGTAAAAACATGGAAATATCTACACTGCTATCTGTATAAACATGGAAATATCTACACCGCGATCTGTATAAACACGGAAATAACTTCACCGTGATCTGCATAAACATGGAAATATCTACACCGCTATCTGTATAAACATGGTAATATCTACACCACCATCTATATAAACATGGAAATATCTACACCGCCATCTGTATAAACATGGAAATATCTACAATGCCATCTGTATGAACATGGAAATATCTACACCGCGATCTGTATAAACATGGAAATATCTACACCGCTATCTGTATAAACATGGAAATATCTACAAAGCTCTCTTTATAAACATGGAAATATCTGCACCGCCATCTGTATAAACATGGAAATACCTACAAAGTCATCTGTATAAACATGGAAATATCTACAGCGCCATCTCTATAAACATTGACAAATCTACACTGCCATCTGTAAAAACATGAAAATATCCACACAGTCATCTGAATAAACATGGAAATATCTACACCACCATCTGTATAAAGATGGAAATACCTACAATACCATCTGTATACACATGGAAATATCTACACAGACTTCTGTATAAATATGGAAATATCTACACGGCAAACTGTATAAACATGGAATTATCTACAGTGCCATCTGTAGAAAGATGGAAATATCTACACTGCTATCTCTATAAATATGGAAATATCTACACCGCCATCTCTATAAACATGAAAATATCTACACTGCCATCTCCATAAAGATGGAAGTATCTACTCCACCATGTTAATAAACACGGAAATATCTACACCACCATCTGTGTAAACATGGAAATATCTACGCCGCCATCTGTATAAACATGGAAATATCTAGACGGCCATCTGTGTATAGATGGAAATATCAACACCGCCATCTGTACAAACATGGAAATATCTACATCGATATCTCTATAAACATGGAAATATCTGCACTGACATCTGTAAGAACATGGAAATACCTATACAGTCATCCGTATAAACATGGAAATATCTACAATGCCATCTGTATACACATGGAAATATCTACACAGCCATCTGTATAAACATGTAAATATCTACACTGCTATCTCTATAAACATGGAGATATCTACACCGCCATCTCTATAAACATGAAAATATCTACACTGCCATCTCCATAAACATGGAACTAACTACTCCGCCATCTGTATAAACATGGAAACATCTACACCGCCATCTGTGTGAATAAGGAAATATCTACAATGCCATCTGTATAAAGATATAAATATCTGCACCGCGAGCTGTATAAACATGGAAATATCTACATCGCTATCTATTTAAACGTGGAAATAACATCACCGATATCGGTATAAACATGGAAATATCTACAACGCCATCTATATAAACATGGAAATATCTACACCGCTATGTCTATAAACATGGAAATACCTACACCGCTATCTCTATAAACATGGAAATATCTACACCAATATCTGTAAAAACATGGTAATATCTACACAGTCACCTGTATTAATATGGAAATATCTACACTGCCATCTGTATAAACATGGAAATATCTACACTGCCATCTGTAGAAAGATGGAAATATCTACACCGCTATCTCTATAAATATGGAAATATCTACACCGCCATCTCTATAAACATGAAAATATCTACACTGCCATCTCCATAAATATGGAAGTATCTACTCCGCCATGTGTATAAACACGGTAATATCTACACCACCATCTGTTTAAACATGGAAATATCTACACCGATATCTGTAAAAATATGGAAATATCTACACCGCTATCTGTATAAACATTGAAATATCTACACCGCGATCTGTATGAACATGGAAATATCTACACCGTGATCTGTATAAACATGGAAATATCTACACCGCTATCTGTATAAACATGGAAATATCTACAAAGCTCTCTCTATAAACATGGAAATATCTGCACCGCCTTCTGTATAAACATGGAAATACCTACAAAGTCATCTGTATAAACATGGAAATATCTACAGCGCCATCTCTATAAACATTGACAAATCTACACTGCCATCTGTAAAAACATGGAAATATCCACACAGTCATCTGAATAAACATGGAAATATCTCCACCACCATCTGTATAAAGATGGAAATACCTACAATACCATCTGTATACACATGGAAATATCTACACAGACTTCTGTATAAATATGGAAATATCTACACGGCCATCTGCATAAACATGGAATTATCTACAGTGCCATCTGTAGAAAGATGGAAATATCTACACCGCTATCTCTATAAATATGGAAATATCTACACCGCCATCTCTATAAACATGAAAATATCTACACTGCCATCTCCATAAAGATGGAAGTATCTACTCCGCCATGTTAATAAACACGGAAATATCTACACCACCATCTGTGTAAACATGGAAATATCTACGCCGCCATCTGTATAAACATGGAAATATCTAGATGGCCATCTGTGTATAGATGGAAATATCAACACCGCCATCTATACAAACATGGAAATATCTACACCGCTATCTCTATAAACATGGGAATATCTGCACTGCCATCTGTAAAAACATGGAAATACCTATACAGTCATCTGTATAAACATGGAAATATCTACAATGCCATCTGTATACACATTGAAATATCTACACAGCCATCTGTATAAACATGTAAATATCTACACTGCTATCTCTATAAACATGGAAATATCTACACCGCCATGTCTATAAACATGAAAATATCTACACTGCCATCTCCATAAACATGGAACTAACTACTCCGCCATCTGTATAAACATGGAAACATCTACACCGCCATCTGTGTGAATAAGGAAATATCTACAATGCCATCTGTATAAAGATATAAATATCTGCACCGCGAGCTGTATAAACATGGAAATATCTACATCGCTATCTATATAAACGTGGAAATACCAACAATGCTATCGGTACAAACATGGAAATATCTACAACGCCATCTATATAAACATGGAAATATCTACACCGCTATGTCTATAAACATGGAAATACCTACACCGCTATCTCTATAAACATGGAAATATCTACAACAATATCTGTAAAAACATGGAAATATCTACACTGCTATCTGTATAAACATGGAAATATCTACACCACGATCTGTATATACATGGAAATAACTTCACCGTGATCTCCATAAACACGGAAATATCTACACCGCTATCTGTATAAACATGGTAATATCTACACGACCATCTATATAAACATGGAAATATCTACAAAGCCATCTGTATAAACATGGAAATATCTACAATGCCATCTGTATGAACATGGAAATATCTACACCGCGATCTGTATAAACATGGAAATATCTACACCGCTATGTGTATAAACATGGAAATATCTACAAAGCTCTCTTTATAAACATGGAAATATCTGCACCGCCATCTGTAAAAAAATGGAAATACCTACAAAGTCATCTGTATTAATATGGAAATATCTACACGGCCATCTGTATAAACATGGAAATATCTACACTGCCATCTGTAGAAAGATGGAAATATCTACACCGCTATCTCTATAAATATGGAAATATCTACACCGCCATCTCTATAAACATGAAAATATCTACACTGCCATCTCCATAAATATGGAAGTATCTACTCCGCCATGTGTATAAACACGGTAATATCTACACCACCATCTGTTTAAACATGGAAATATCTACACCGCTATCTCTATAAACATGGAAATATCTACACCGCGATCTGTATGAACATGGAAATATCTACACCGCGATCTGTATAAACATGGAAATATCTACACCGCGATCTGTATAAACATGGAAATATCTACTCCGCTATCTGTATAAACATGGAAATATCTACAAAGCTCTCTCTATAAACATGGAAATATCTGCACCGCCATCTGTATAAACATGGAAATACCTACAAAGTCATCTTTATAAACATGGAAATATCTACAGAGCCATCTCTATAAACATTGACAAATCTACACTGCCATCTGTAAAAACATGGAAATATCCACACAGTCATCTGAATAAACATGGAAATATCTAAACCACCATCTGTATAAACATGGAAATACCTACAATACCATCTGTATACACATGGAAATATCTACACAGACTTCTGTATAAATATGGAAATATCTACACGGCCATCTGTCTAAACATGGAATTATCTACAGTGCCATCTGTAGAAAGATGGAAATATCTACACCGCTATCTCTATAAATATGGAAATATCTACACCGCCATCTCTATAAACATGAAAATATCTACACTGCCATCTCCATAAAGATGGAAGTATCTTCTCCGCCATGTTAATAAACACGGAAATATCCACACCACCATCTGTGAAAACATGGAAATATCTACGCCGCCATCTGTATAAACATGGAAATATCTAGACGGCCATCTGTGAATAGATGGAAATATCAACTCCGCCATCTATACAAACATGGAAATATCTACACCGCTATCTCTATAAACATGGAAATATCTGCACTGCCATCTGTAAAAACATGGAAATACCTATACAGTCATCTGTATAAACATGGAAATATCTACAATGCCATCTGTATACACATGGAAATATCTACACAGCCATCTGTATAAACATGTAAATATCTACACTGCTATCTCTATAAACATGGAAATATCTACACCGCCATATGTATAAACATGAAAATATCTACACTGCCATCTCCATAAACATGGAACTAACTACTCCGCCATCTGTATAAACATGGAAATATCTACACCGCCATCTGTGTGAATAAGGAAATATCTACAATGCCATCTGTATAAAGATATAAATATCTGCACTGCGAGCTCTATAAACATGGAAATATCTACATCGCTATCTATATAAACGTGGAAATACCAACACCGCTATCGGTATAAACATGGAAATATCTACAACGCCATCTATATAAACATGGAAACATCTACACCGCTATGTCTATAAACATGGAAATACCTACACCGCTATCTCTATAAACATGGAAATATCTACACCAATATCTGTAAAAACATGGAAATATCTACACCGCTATCTGTATAAACATGGAAATATCTACAACGCGATCTGTATAAACATGGAAATAACTTCACCGTGATCTGCATAAACATGGAAATATCTACACCGCTATCTGTATAAACATGGTAATATCTACACCACCATCTATATAAACATGGAAATATCTACACCGCCATCTGTATAAACATGGAAATATCTACAATGCCATCTGTAGAAAGATGGAAATATCTACACCGCAATCTGTATAAACATGTAAATATCTACACCGATATCTGTAAAAATATGGAAATATCTACACCGCTATCTGTATAAACATTGAAATATCTACACCGCGATCTGTATAAACATGGAAATATCTACACCGCGATCTGTATAAACATGGAAATATCTACACCGCTTTCTGTATAAACATGGAAATATCTACAAAGCTCTCTCAATAAACATGGAAATATCTGCACTGCCATCTGTATAAACATGGAAATACCGACAAAGTCATCTTTATAAACATGGAAATATCTACAGCACCATCTCTATAAACATTGACAAATCTGCACTGCCATCTGAAAAAAACATGGAAATATCCACACAGTCATCTGAATAAACATGGAAATATCTAAACCACCATCTGTATAAACATGGAAATACCTACAATACCATCTGTATACACATGGAAATATCTACACAGACTTCTGTATAAATATGGAAATATCTACACGGCCATCTGTATAAACATGAAATTATCTACAGTGCCATCTGTAGAAAGATGGAAATATCTACACCGCTATCTCTATAAATATGGAAATATCTACACCGCCATCTCTGTAAACATGAAAATATCTACACTGCCATCTCCATAAAGATGGAAGAATCTACTCCGCCATGTTAATAAACACGTAAATATCTACACCACCATCTGTGTAAACATGGAAATATCTACGCCGCCATCTGTATAAACATGGAAATATCTAGACGGCCATCTGTGTATAGATGGAAATATCAACACCGCCATCTATACAAACATGGAAATATCTACACCGCTATCTCTATAAACATGGAAATATCTGCACTGCCATCTGTAAAAACATGGAAATACCTATACAGTCATCTGTATAAACATGGAAATATCTACAATGCCATCTGTATACACATGGAAATATCTACACAGCCATCTGTAAAAACATGTAAATATCTACACTGCTATCTCTATAAACATGGAAATATCTACACCGCCATCTGTATAAACATGAAAATATCTACACTGCCATCTCCATAAACATGGAACTAACTACTCCACCATCTGTATAAACATGGAAATATCTACACCGCCATCTGTGTGAATAAGGAAATATCTACAATGCCATCTGTATAAAGATATAAATATCTGCACTGCGAGCTGTATAAACATGGAAATATCTACATCGCTATCTATATAAACGTGGAAATACCAACACCGCTATCGGTATAAACATGGAAATATCTACAACGCCATCTATATAAACATGGAAACATCTACACCGCTATGTCTATAAACTTGGAAATACCTACACCGCTATCTCTATAAACATGGAAATATCTACACCAATATCTGTAAAAACATGGAAATATCTACACCGCTATCTGTATAAACATGGAAATATCTACAACGTGATCTGTATAAACATGGAAATAACTTCACCGTGCTCTGCATAAACATGGAAATATCTACACCGCTATCTGTATAAACATGGTAATATCTACACCACCATCTATATAAACATGGAAATATCTACACCGTCATCTGTATAAACATGGAAATATCTACACTGCCATCTGTAGAAAGATGGAAATATCTACACCACTATCTCTATAAATATGGAAATATCTACACCGCCATCTCTATAAACATGAAAATATCTACACTGCCATCTCCATAAATATGGAAGTATCTACTCCGCCATGTGTATAAACACGGTAATATCTACACCACCATCTGTTTAAACATGGAAATATCTACACCGATATCTGTAAAAATATGGAAATATCTACACCGCTATCTGTATAAACATTGAAATATCTACACCGCGATCTGTATGAACATGGAAATATCTACACCGCGATCTGTATAAACATGGAAATATCTACACCGCTATCTGTATAAACATGGAAATATCTACAAAGCTCTCTCTATAAACATGGAAATATCTGCACCGCCTTCTGTATAAACATGGAAATACCTACAAAGTCATCTGTATAAACATGGAAATATCTACAGCGCCATCTCTATAAACATTGACAAATCTACACTGCCATCTGTAAAAACATGGAAATATCCACACAGTCATCTGAATAAACATGGAAATATCTCCACCACCATCTGTATAAAGATGGAAATACCTACAATACCATCTGTATACACATGGAAATATCTACGCAGACTTCTGTATAAATATGGAAATATCTACACGGCCATCTGCATAAACATGGAATTATCTACAGTGCCATCTGTAGAAAGATGGAAATATCTACACCGCTATCTCTATAAATATGGAAATATCTACACCGCCATCTCTATAAACATGAAAATATCTACACTGCCATCTCCATAAAGATGGAAGTATCTACTCCGCCATGTTAATAAACACGGAAATATCTACACCACCATATGTGTAAACATGGAAATATCTACGCAGCCATCTGTATAAACATGGAAATATCTAGACGGCCATCTGTGTATAGATGGAAATATCAACACCGCCATCTATACAAACATGGAAATATCTACACCGCTATCTCTATAAACATGGGAATATCTGCACTGCCATCTGTAAAAACATGGAAATACCTATACAGTCATCTGTATAAACATGGAAATATCTACAATGCCATCTGTATACACATTGAAATATCTACACAGCCATCTGTATAAACATGTAAATACCTACACTGCTATCTCTATAAACATGGAAATATCTACACCGCCATGTCTATAAACATGAAAATATCTACACTGCCATCTCCATAAACATGGAACTAACTACTCCGCCATCTGTATAAACATGGAAACATCTACACCGCCATCTGTGTGAATAAGGAAATATCTACAATGCCATCTGTATAAAGATATAAATATCTGCACCGCGAGCTGTATAAACATGGAAATATCTACATCGCTATCTATATAAACGTGGAAATACCAACACTGCTATCGGTACAAACATGGAAATATCTACAACGCCATCTATATAAACATGGAAATATCTACACCGCTATGTCTATAAACATGGAAATACCTACACCGCTATCTCTATAAACATGGAAATATCTACAACAATATCTGTAAAAACATGGAAATATCTACACTGCTATCTGTATAAACATGGAAATATCTACACCACGATCTGTATATACATGGAAATAACTTCACCGTGATCTACATAAACACGGAAATATCTACACCGCTATCTGTATAAACATGGTAATATCTACACGACCATCTATATAAACATGGAAATATCTACAAAGCCATCTGTATAAACATGGAAATATCTACAATGCCATCTGTATGAACATGGAAATATCTACACCGCGATCTGTATAAACATGGAAATATCTACACCGCTATGTGTATAAACATGGAAATATCTACAAAGCTCTCTTTATAAACATGGAAATATCTGCACCGCCATCTGTAAAAAAATGGAAATACCTACAAAGTCATCTGTATTAATATGGAAATATCTACACGGCCATCTGTATAAACATGGAAATATCTACACTGCCATCTGTAGAAAGATGGAAATATCTACACCGCTATCTCTATAAATATGGAAATATCTACACCGCCATCTCTATAAACATGAAAATATCTACACTGCCATCTCCATAAATATGGAAGTATCTACTCCGCCATGTGTATAAACACGGTAATATCTACACCACCATCTGTTTAAACATGGAAATATCTACACCGCTATCTCTATAAACATGGAAATATCTACACCGCGATCTGTATGAACATGGAAATATCTACACCGCGATCTGTATAAACATGGAAATATCTACACCGCGATCTGTATAAACATGGAAATATCTACTCCGCTATCTGTATAAACATGGAAATATCTACAAAGCTCTCTCTATAAACATGGAAATGTCTGCACCGCCATCTGTATAAACATGGAAATACCTACAAAGTCATCTTTATAAACATGGAAATATCTACAGAGCCATCTCTATAAACATTGACAAATCTACACTGCCATCTGTAAAAACATGGAAATATCCACACAGTCATCTGAATAAACATGGAAATATCTAAACCACCATCTGTATAAACATGGAAATACCTACAATACCATCTGTATACACATGGAAATATCTACACAGACTTCTGTATAAATATGGAAATATCTACACGGCCATCTGTCTAAACATGGAATTATCTACAGTGCCATCTGTAGAAAGATGGAAATATCTACACCGCTATCTCTATAAATATGGAAATATCTACACCGCCATCTCTATAAACATGAAAATATCTACACTGCCATCTCCATAAAGATGGAAGTATCTTCTCCGCCATGTTAATAAACACGGAAATATCTACACCACCATCTGTCTAAACATGGAAATATCTACGCCGCCATCTGTATAAACATGGAAATATCTAGACGGCCATCTGTGAATAGATGGAAATATCAACTCCGCCATCTACACAAACATGGAAATATCTACACCGCTATCTCTATAAACATGGAAATATCTGCACTGCCATCTGTAAAAACATGGAAATACCTATACAGTCATCTGTATAAACATGGAAATATCTACAATGCCATCTGTATACACATGGAAATATCTACACAGACATCTGCATAAACATGTAAATATCTACACTGCTATCTCCATAAACATGGAAATATCTACACCGCCATCTCTATAAACATGAAAATATCTACACTGCCATCTCCATAAACATGGAACTAACTACTCCGCCATCTGTATAAACATGGAAACATCTACACCGCCATCTGTGTGAATAAGGAAATATCTACAATGCCATCTGTATAAAGATATAAATATCTGCACCGCGAGCTGTATAAACATGGAAATATCTACATCGCTATCTATATAAACGTGGAAATACCAACACCGCTATCGGTATAAACATGGAAATATCTACAACGCCATCTATATAAACATGGAAACATCTACACCGCTATGTCTATAAACATGGAAATACCTACACCGCTATCTCTATAAACATGGAAATATCTACACCAATATCTGTAAAAACATGGAAATATCTACACCGCTATCTGTATAAACATGGAAATATCTACAACGCGATCTGTATAAACATGGAAATAACTTCACCGTGATCTGCATAAACATGGAAATATCTACACCGCTATCTGTATAAACATGGTAATATCTACACCACCATCTATATAAACATGGAAATATCTACACCGCCATCTGTACAAACATGGAAATATCTACAATGCCATCTGTAGAAAGATGGAAATATCTACACCGCAATCTGTATAAACATGTAAATATCTACACCGATATCTGTAAAAATATGGAAATATCTACACCGCTATCTGTATAAACATTGAAATATCTACACCGCGATCTGTATAAACATGGAAATATCTACACCGCGATCTGTATAAACATGGAAATATCTACACCGCTTTCTGTATAAACATGGAAATATCTACAAAGCTCTCTCAATAAACATGGAAATATCTGCACTGCCATCTGTATAAACATGGAAATACCGACAAAGTCATCTTTATAAACATGGAAATATCTACAGCACCATCTCTATAAACATTGACAAATCTGCACTGCCATCTGAAAAAAACATGGAAATATCCACACAGTCATCTGAATAAACATGGAAATATCTAAACCACCATCTGTATAAACATGGAAATACCTACAATACCATCTGTATACACATGGAAATATCTACACAGACTTCTGTATAAATATGGAAATATCTACACGGCCATCTGTATAAACATGAAATTATCTACAGTGCCATCTGTAGAAAGATGGAAATATCTACACCGCTATCTCTATAAATATGGAAATATCTACACCGCCATCTCTGTAAACATGAAAATATCTACACTGCCATCTCCATAAAGATGGAAGAATCTACTCCGCCATGTTAATAAACACGTAAATATCTACACCACCATCTGTGTAAACATGGAAATATCTACGCCGCCATCTGTATAAACATGGAAATATCTAGACGGCCATCTGTGTATAGATGGAAATATCAACACCGCCATCTATACAAACATGGAAATATCTACACCGCTATCTCTATAAACATGGAAATATCTGCACTGCCATCTGTAAAAACATGGAAATACCTATACAGTCATCTGTATAAACATGGAAATATCTACAATGCCATCTGTATACACATGGAAATATCTACACAGCCATCTGTAAAAACATGTAAATATCTACACTGCTATCTCTATAAACATGGAAATATCTACACCGCCATCTGTATAAACATGAAAATATCTACACTGCCATCTCCATAAACATGGAACTAACTACTCCACCATCTGTATAAACATGGAAACATCTACACCGCCATCTGTGTGAATAAGGAAATATCTACAATGCCATCTGTATAAAGATATAAATATCTGCACCGCGAGCTGTATAAACATGGAAATATCTACACCGCTATGTCTATAAACATGGAAATTCCTACACCGCTATCTCTATAAACATGGAAATATCTACACCAATATCCGTAAAAACATGGAAATATCTACACCGCTATCTGTATAAACATGGAAATATCTACACCGCGATCTGTATAAACATGGAAATAAGTTCACCGTGATCTGCATAAACATGGAAATATCTACACCGCTATCTGTATAAACATGGTAATATCTACACCACCATCTATATAAACATGGAAATATCTACACCGCCATCAGTATAAACATGGAAATATCTACAATGCCATCTGTAGAAAGATGCAAATATCTACACCGCAATCTGTATAAACATGTAAATATCTACACCGATATCTGTAAAAATATGGAAATATCTACACCGCTATCTGTATAAACATTGAAATATCTACACCGCGATCTGTATAAACATGGAAATATCTACACCGCGATCTGTATAAACATGGAAATATCTACACCGCTATCTGTTTAAACATGGTAATATCTACAAAGCTCTCTCTATAAACATGGAAATATCTCCACCGCCATCTGTATAAACATGGAAATACCTACAAAGTCATCTGTATAAACATGGAAATATCTACAGCGCCATCTCTATAAACATTGACAAATCTACACTGCCATCTGTAAAAACATGGAAATATCCACACAGTCATCTGAATAAACATGGAAATATCTACACCACCATCTGTATAAACATGGAAATACCTACAATACCATCTGTATACACATTTTAATATCTACACAGACTTCTGTATAAATATGGAAATATCTACACGGCCATCTGTATAAACATGGAATTATCTACAGTGCCATCTGTAGAAAGATGGAAATATCTACACCGCTATCTCTATAAATATGGAAATATCTACACCTCCATCTCTATAAACATGAAAATATCTACACTGCCATCTCCATGAAGATGGAAGTATCTACTCCGCCATGTTAATAAACACGGAAATATCTACACCACCATCTGTGTAAACATGGAAATATCTACGCCGCCATCTGTATAAACATGGAAATATCTAGACGGCCATCTGTGTATAGATGGAAATATCAACACCGCCATCTATACAAACATGGAAATATCTACACCGCTATCTCTATAAACATGGAAATATCTGCACTGCCATCTGTAAAAACATGGAAATACCTATACAGTCATCTGTATAAACATGGAAATATCTACAATGCCATCTGTATACACATGGAAATATCTACACAGCCATCTGTATAAACATGTAAATTTCTACACTGCTATCTCTATAAACATGGAAATATCTACACCGCCATGTGTATAAACATGAAAATATCTACACTGCCATCTCCATAAACATGGAACTAACTACTCCGCCATCTGTATAAACATGGAAACATCTACACCGCCATCTGTGTGAATAAGGAAATATCTACAATGCCATCTGTATAAAGATATAAATATCTGCACCGCGAGCTGTATAAACATGGAAATATCTACATCGCTATCTATTTAAACGTGGAAATACCATCACCGCTATCGGTATAAACATGGAAATATCTACAACGCCATCTATATAAACATGGAAATATCTACACCGCTATGTCTATAAACATGGAAATACCTACACCGCTATCTCTATAAACATGGAAATATCTACACCAATATCTGTAAAAACATGGAAATATCTACACCGCTATCTGTATAAACATGGAAATATCTACACCGCGATCTGTATAAACATGGAAATAACTTCACCGTGATCTGCATAAACATGGAAATATCTACACCGCTATCTGTATAAACATGGTAATATCTACACCACCATCTATATAAACATGGAAATATCTACACTGCCATCTGTATAAACATGGAAATATCTACAATGCCATCTGTAGAAAGATGGAAATATCTACACCGCAATCTGTATAAACATGTAAATATCTACACCGATATCTGTAAAAATATGGAAATATCTACACCGCTATCTGTATAAACATTGAAATATCTACACCGCGATCTGTATAAACATGGAAATATCTACACCGCGATCTGTATAAAGATGGAAATATCTACACCGCTATCTGTATAAAAATGGAAATATCTACAAAGCTCTCTCTATAAACATGGAAATATCTGCACCGCCATCTGTATAAACATGGAAATACCTACAAAGTCATCTTTATAAACATGGAAATATCTACAGCACCATCTCTATAAACATTGACAAATCTACACTGCCATCTGTAAAAACATGGAAATATCCACACAGTCATCTGAATAAACATGTAAATATCTAAACCACCATCTGTATAAACATGGAAATACCTACAATACCATCTGTATACCCATGGAAATATCTACACAGACTTCTGTATAAATATGGAAATATCTACACGGCCATCTGTGTAAACATGAAATTATCTACAGTTCCATCTGTAGAAAGATGGAAATATCTACACCGCTATCTCTATAAATATGGAAATATCTACACCGCCATCTCTGTAAACATGAAAATATCTACACAGCCATCTCCATAAAGATGGAAGTATGTACTCCGCCATGTTAATAAACACGGAAATATCTACACCACCATCTGTGTAAACATGGAAATATCTACGCCGCCATCTGTATACACATGGAAATATCTAGACGGCCATCTGTGTATAGATGGAAATATCAACACCGCCATCTATACAAACATGGAAATATCTACACCACTATCTCTATAAACATGGAAATATCTGCACTGCCATCTGTAAAAACATGGAAATACCTATACAGTCATCTGTATAAACATGGAAATATCTACAATACCATCTGTATACACATGGAAATATCTACACAGCCATCTGTATAAACATGGAAATATCTACACCGCCATCTGTATAAACATGAAAATATCTACACTGCCATCTCCATAAACATGGAACTAACTACTCCGCCATCTGTATAAACATGGAAATATCTACACCGCCATCTGTGTGAATAAGGAAATATCTACAATGCCATCTGTATAAAGATATAAATATCTGCACTGCGAGCTGTATAAACATGGAAATATCTACATCGCTATCTATGTAAACGTGGAAACACCAACACCGCTATCGGTATAAACATGGAAATATCTACAACGCCATCTATATAAACATGGAAATATCTATACCGCTATGTCTATAAACATGGAAATACCTACACCGCTATCTCTATAAACATGGAAATATCTACACCAATATCTGTAAAAACATGGAAATATCTACACCGCTATCTGTATAAACATGGAAATATCTACAACGCGATCTGTATAAACATGGAAATAACTTCACGGTGATCTGCATAAACATGGAAATATCTACACCGCTATCTGTATAAACATGGTAATATCTACACCACCATCTATATAAACATGGAAATATCTACACCGTCCTCTGTATAAACATGGAAATATCTACAATGCCATCTGTAGAAAGATAGAAATATCTACACCGCAATCGGTATAAACATGGAAATATCTACACCGATATCTGTAAAAATATGGAAATATCTACACCACTATCTGTATAAACATTGAAATATCTACACCGCGATCTGTATGAACATGGAAATATCTACACCGCGATCTGTATAAACATGGAAATATCTACACCACTATCTGTATAAACATGGAAATGTCTACAAAGCTCTATTTATAAACATGGAAATATCTACACCGCCATCTGTATAAACATGAAAATATCTACACTGCCATCTCCATAAACATGGAACTAACTACTCCGCCATCTGTATAAACATGGAAATATCTACACCGCCATCTGTGTGAATAAGGAAATATCTACAATGCCATCTGTATAAAGATATAAATATCTGCACTGCGAGCTGTATAAACATGGAAATATCTACATCGCTATCTATGTAAACGTGGAAACACCAACACCGCTATCGGTATAAACATGGAAATATCTACAACGCCATCTATATAAACATGGAAATATCTACACCGCTATGTCTATAAACATGGAAATACCTACACCGCTATCTCTATAAACATGGAAATATCTACACCAATATCTGTAAAAACATGGAAATATCTACACCGCTATCTGTATAAACATGGAAATATCTACAACGCGATCTGTATAAACATGGAAATAACTTCACGGTGATCTGCATAAACATGGAAATATCTACACCGCTATCTGTATAAACATGGTAATATCTACACCACCATCTATATAAACATGGAAATATCTACACCGTCCTCTGTATAAACATGGAAATATCTACAATGCCATCTGTAGAAAGATAGAAATATCTACACCGCAATCGGTATAAACATGGAAATATCTACACCGATATCTGTAAAAATATGGAAATATCTACACCACTATCTGTATAAACATTGAAATATCTACACCGCGATCTGTATGAACATGGAAATATCTACACCGCGATCTGTATAAACATGGAAATATCTACACCACTATCTGTATAAACATGGAAATATCTACAATGCCATCTGTAGAAAGATAGAAATATCCACACAGTCATCTGAATAAACATGGAAATATCTACACCACCATCTGTATAAACATGGAAATAGCTACAATACCATCTGTATACACGTGGAAATATCTACAGAGACTTCTGTATAAATATGGAAATATCTACACGGCCATCTGTATAAACATGGAATTATCTACAGTGCCATCTGTAGAAAGATGGAAATATCTACACCGCTATCTCTATAAATATGGAAATATCTACACCGCCATCTCTCTAAACATGAAAATATCTACACTGCCATCTCCATAAAGATGGAAGTATCTACTCCACCATGTTAATAAACACGGAAATATCTACACCACCATCTGTGTAAACATGGAAATATCTACGCCGCCATCTGTATAAACATGGAAATATCTAGACGGCCATCTGTGTATAGATGGAAATATCAACACCGCCATCTATACAAACATGGAAATATCTACACCGCTATCTCTATAAACATGGAAATATCTGCACTGCCATCTGTAAAAACATGGAAATACCTATACAGTCATCTGTATAAACATGGAAATATCTACAATGCCATCTGTATACACATGGAAATATCTACACAGCCATCTGTATAAACATGTAAATATCTACACTGCTATCTCTATAAACATGGAAATATCTACACCGCCATCTCTATAAACATGAAAATATCTACACTGCCATCTCCATAAACATGGAACTAACTACTCCACCATCTGTATAAACATGGAAACATCTACACCGCCATCTGTGAGAATAAGGAAATATGTACAATGCCATCTGTATAAAGATATAAATATCTGCACCGCGAGCTGTATAAACATGGAAATACCTACATCGCTATCTATTTAAAAGTGGAAATACCATCACCGCTATCGGTATAAACATGGAAATATCTACAACGCCATCTATATAAACATGGAAATATCTACACCGCTATGTCTATAAACATGGAAATACCTACACCGCTATCTCTATAAACATGGAAATATCTACACCAATATCTGTAAAAACATGGAAATATCTACACCGCTATCTGTATAAACATGGAAATATCTACACCGCGATCTGTATAAACATGGAAATAACTTCACCGTGATCTGCATAAACATGGAAATATCTACACCGCTATCTGTATAAACATGGTATTATCTACACCACCATCTATATAAACATGGAAATATTTACACCGCCATCTGTATAAACATGGAAATATCTACAATGCCATCTGTAGAAAGATGGAAATATCTACACCGCAATCTGTATAAACATGTAAATATCTACACCGATATCTGTAAAAACATGGAAATATCTACACCGCTATCTGTATAAACATGGAAATATCTACACCGCGATCTGTATAAACATGGAAATAACTTCACCGTGATCTGCATAAACATGGAAATATCTACACCGCTATCTGTATAAACATGGTAATATCTACACCACCATCCATATAAACATGGAAATACTAACACCGCCATCTGTATAAACATGGAAATATCTACAATGCCATCTGTATGAACATGGAAATATCTACACCGCGATCTGTATAAACATGAAAATATCTACACCGCTATCTGTATAAACATGGAAATATCTACAAAGCTCTCTCTATAAACATGGAAATATCTGCACCACCATCTGTTTAAACATGGAAATACCTACAAAGTCATCTTTATAAACATGGAAATATCTACAGCGCCATCTCTATAAACATTGACAAATCTACACTGCCATCTGTAAAAACATGGAAATATCCACACAGTCATCTGAATAAACATGGAAATATCAAAACCACCATCTGTATAAACATGGAAATACCTACAATACCATCTGTATACACATGGAAATATCTACACAGACTTCTGTATAAATATGGAAATATCTACACGGCCATCTGTATAAACATGGAATTATCTACAGTGCCATCTGTAGAAAGATGGAAATATCTACACCGCTATCTCTATAAATATGGAAATATCTACACCACTATCTCTATAAACATGAAAATATCTACACTGCCATCTCCATAAAGATGGAAGTATCTACTCCGCCATGTTAATAAACACGGAAATATCTACACCACCATCTGTGTAAACATGGAAATATCTACGCCGCCATCTGTATAAACATGGAAATATCTAGACGGCCATCTGTGTATAGATGGAAATATCAACACCGCCATCTATACAAACGTGGAAATATCTACACCGATATCTCTATAAACATGGAAATTTCTGCACTGCCATCTGTAAAAACATGGAAATACCTATACAGTCATCTGTATAAACATGGAAATATCTACAATGCCATCTGTATACACATGGAAATATCTACACAGCCATCTGTATAAACATGTAAATATCTACACTGCTATCTCTATAAACATGGAAATATCTACACCGCCATCTCTATAAACATGAAAATATCTACACTGCCATCTCCATAAACATGGAACTATCTACCCCGCCATCTGTATAAACATGGAAATATCTACACCGCCATCTGTGTGAATAAGGGAATATCTACAATGCCATCTGTATAAAGATATAAATATCTGCACTGCGAGCTGTATAAACATGGAAATATCTACATCGCTATCTATTTAAACGTGGAAATACCAACACCGCTATCGGTATAAACATGGAAATATCTACAACGCCATCTATATAAACATGGAAATATCTACACCGCTATGTCTATAAACATGGAAATACCTACACCGCTATCTCTATAAACATGGAAATATCTACACCAATATCTGTAAAAACATGGAAATATCTACACCGCTATCTGTATAAACATGGAAATATCTACACCGCGATCTGTATAAACATGGAAATAACTTCACCGTGATCTGCATAAACATGGAAATATCTACACCGCTATCTGTATAAACAAGGTAATATCTACACCACCATCTATATAAACATGGAAATATCTACACCGCCATCTGTATAAACATGGAAATATCTACAATGCCATCTGTAGACAGATGGAAATATCTACACCGCAATCTGTATAAACATGGAAATATCTACACCGATATCTGTAAAAATATGGAAATATCTACACCGCTATCTGTATAAACATTGAAATATCTACACCGCGATCTGTATGAACATGGAAATATCTACACCACGATCTGTATAAACATGGAAATATCTACACCGCCATCTGTATAAACATGGAAATACCTACAAAGTCATCTGTATAAACATGGAAATATCTACAGCGCCATCTCTATAAACATTGACAAATCTACACTGACATCTGTAAAAACATGGAAATATCCACACAGTCATCTGAATAAACATGGAAATATCTACACCACCATCAGTATAAACATGGAAATACCTAAAATACCATCTGTATACACATGGAAATATCTACACAGACTTCTGTATAAATATGGAAATATATACACGGCCATCTGTATAAACATGGAATTATCTACTGTGCCATCTGTAGAAAGATGGAAATATCTACACCGCTATCTCTATAAATATGGAAATATCTACACCGCCATCTCTATAAACATGAAAATATCTACACTGCCATCTCCATAAAGATGGAAGTATCTACTCCACCATGTTAATAAACACGGAAATATCTAAACCACCATATGTGTAAACATGGAAATATCTACGCCGCCATCTGTATAAACATGGAAATATCTAGACGGCCATCTGTGTATAGATGGAAATATCAACACCGCCATCTGTACAAACATGGAAATATCTACACCGGTATCTCTATAAACATGGAAATATCTGCACTGCCATCTGTAAAAACATGGAAATACCTATACAGTCATCTGTATAAACATGGAAATGTCTACAATGCCATCTGTATACACCTGGAAATATCTACACAGCCATCTGTATAAACATGTAAATATCTACACTGCTATCTCTATAAACATGGAAATATCTACACCGCCATCTCTATAAACATGAAAATATCTACACTGCCATGTCCATAAACATGGAACTAACTACTCCGCCATCTGTATAAACATGGAAACATCTACACCGCCATCTGTGTGAATAAGGAAATATCTACAATGCCATCTGTATAAAGATATAAATATCTGCACCGCGAGCTGTATAAACATGGAAATATCTACATCGCTATCTATTTAAACGTGAAAATACCATCACCGCTATCGGTATAAACATGGAAATATCTACAACGCCATCTATATAAACATGGAAATATCTACACCGCTATGTCTATAAACATGGAAATACCTACACAGCTATCTCTATAAACATGGAAATATCTACACCAATATCTGTAAAAACATGGAAATATCTACACCGCTATCTGTATAAACATGGAAATATCTACACCGCGATCTGTATAAACATGGAAGTAACTTCACCGTGATCTGCATAAACATGGAAATATCTACACAGCTACCTGTATAAACATGGTAATATCTACACGACCATCTATGTAAACATGGAAATATCTACAGCGCCATCTGTATAAACATGGAAATATCTACAATGCCATCTGTAGAAAGATGGAAATATCTATACCGCAATCTGTATAAACATGTAAATATCTACACCGATATCTGTAAAAATATGGAAATATCTACACCGCTATCTGTATAAACATGGAAATATCTACACCGCGATCTGTATAAACATGGAAATATCTACACCGCGATCTGTATAAACATGGAAATATCTACACCGCTTTCTGTATAAACATGGAAATATCTACAAAGCTCTCTCAATAAACATGGAAATATCTGCACTGCCATCTGTATAAACATGGAAATACCGACAAAGTCATCTTTATAAACATGGAAATATCTACAGCACCATCTCTATAAACATTGACAAATCTGCACTGCCATCTGAAAAAAACATGGAAATATCCACACAGTCATCTGAATAAACATGGAAATATCTAAACCACCATCTGTATAAACATGGAAATACCTACAATACCATCTGTATACACATGGAAATATCTACACAGACTTCTGTATAAATATGGAAATATCTACACGGCCATCTGTATAAACATGAAATTATCTACAG
Source organism: Pan paniscus (assembly GCF_029289425.2). Classification (NCBI taxonomy): domain Eukaryota; kingdom Metazoa; phylum Chordata; class Mammalia; order Primates; family Hominidae; genus Pan; species Pan paniscus. Next base: position 3,825,745 of record NC_073256.2, read on the forward strand.
TGCCATCTGTAGAAAGATGGAAATATCTACACCGCTATCTCTATAAATATGGAAATATCTACACCGCCATCTCTGTAAACATGAAAATATCTACACTGCCATCTCCATAAAGATGGAAGAATCTACTCCGCCATGTTAATAAACACGTAAATATCTACACCACCATCTGTGTAAACATGGAAATATCTACGCCGCCATCTGTATAAACATGGAAATATCTAGACGGCCATCTGTGTATAGATGGAAATATCAACACCGCCATCTATACAAACATGGAAATATCTACACCGCTATCTCTATAAACATGGAAATATCTGCACTGCCATCTGTAAAAACATGGAAATACCTATACAGTCATCTGTATAAACATGGAAATATCTACAATGCCATCTGTATACACATGGAAATATCTACACAGCCATCTGTAAAAACATGTAAATATCTACACTGCTATCTCTATAAACATGGAAATATCTACACCGCCATCTGTATAAACATGAAAATATCTACACTGCCATCTCCATAAACATGGAACTAACTACTCCACCATCTGTATAAACATGGAAACATCTACACCGCCATCTGTGTGAATAAGGAAATATCTACAATGCCATCTGTATAAAGATATAAATATCTGCACCGCGAGCTGTATAAACATGGAAATATCTACACCGCTATGTCTATAAACATGGAAATTCCTACACCGCTATCTCTATAAACATGGAAATATCTACACCAATATCCGTAAAAACATGGAAATATCTACACCGCTATCTGTATAAACATGGAAATATCTACACCGCGATCTGTATAAACATGGAAATAAGTTCACCGTGATCTGCATAAACATGGAAATATCTACACCGCTATCTGTATAAACATGGTAATATCTACACCACCATCTATATAAACATGGAAATATCTACACCGCCATCAGTATAAACATGGAAATATCTACAATGCCATCTGTAGAAAGATGCAAATATCTACACCGCAATCTGTATAAACATGTAAATATCTACACCGATATCTGTAAAAATATGGAAATATCTACACCGCTATCTGTATAAACATTGAAATATCTACACCGCGATCTGTATAAACATGGAAATATCTACACCGCGATCTGTATAAACATGGAAATATCTACACCGCTATCTGTTTAAACATGGTAATATCTACAAAGCTCTCTCTATAAACATGGAAATATCTCCACCGCCATCTGTATAAACATGGAAATACCTACAAAGTCATCTGTATAAACATGGAAATATCTACAGCGCCATCTCTATAAACATTGACAAATCTACACTGCCATCTGTAAAAACATGGAAATATCCACACAGTCATCTGAATAAACATGGAAATATCTACACCACCATCTGTATAAACATGGAAATACCTACAATACCATCTGTATACACATTTTAATATCTACACAGACTTCTGTATAAATATGGAAATATCTACACGGCCATCTGTATAAACATGGAATTATCTACAGTGCCATCTGTAGAAAGATGGAAATATCTACACCGCTATCTCTATAAATATGGAAATATCTACACCTCCATCTCTATAAACATGAAAATATCTACACTGCCATCTCCATGAAGATGGAAGTATCTACTCCGCCATGTTAATAAACACGGAAATATCTACACCACCATCTGTGTAAACATGGAAATATCTACGCCGCCATCTGTATAAACATGGAAATATCTAGACGGCCATCTGTGTATAGATGGAAATATCAACACCGCCATCTATACAAACATGGAAATATCTACACCGCTATCTCTATAAACATGGAAATATCTGCACTGCCATCTGTAAAAACATGGAAATACCTATACAGTCATCTGTATAAACATGGAAATATCTACAATGCCATCTGTATACACATGGAAATATCTACACAGCCATCTGTATAAACATGTAAATTTCTACACTGCTATCTCTATAAACATGGAGATATCTACACCGCCATCTCTATAAACATGAAAATATCTACACTGCCATCTCCATAAACATGGAACTAACTACTCCGCCATCTGTATAAACATGGAAACATCTACACCGCCATCTGTGTGAATAAGGAAATATCTACAATGCCATCTGTATAAAGATATAAATATCTGCACCGCGAGCTGTATAAACATGGAAATATCTACATCGCTATCTATTTAAACGTGGAAATACCATCACCGCTATCGGTATAAACATGGAAATATCTACAACGCCATCTATATAAACATGGAAATATCTACACCGCTATGTCTATAAACATGGAAATACCTACACCGCTATCTATAAACATGGAAATATCTACACCAATATCTGTAAAAACATGGAAATATCTACACCGCTATCTGTATAAACATGGAAATATCTACACCGCGATCTGTATAAACATGGAAATAACTTCACCGTGATCTGCATAAACATGGAAATATCTACACCGCTATCTGTATAAACATGGTAATATCTACACCACCATCTATATAAACATGGAAATATCTACACTGCCATCTGTATAAACATGGAAATATCTACAATGCCATCTGTAGAAAGATGGAAATATCTACACCGCAATCTGTATAAACATGTAAATATCTACACCGATATCTGTAAAAATATGGAAATATCTACAGCGCTATCTGTATAAACATTGAAATATCTACACCGCGATCTGTATAAACATGGAAATATCTACACCGCGATCTGTATAAACATGGAAATATCTACACCGCTATCTGTATAAAAATGGAAATATCTACAAAGCTCTCTCTATAAACATGGAAATATCTGCACCGCCATCTGTATAAACATGGAAATACCTACAAAGTCATCTTTATAAACATGGAAATATCTACAGCACCATCTCTATAAACATTGACAAATCTACACTGCCATCTGTAAAAACATGGAAATATCCACACAGTCATCTGAATAAACATGTAAATATCTAAACCACCATCTGTATAAACATGGAAATACCTACAATACCATCTGTATACACATGGAAATATCTACACAGACTTCTGTATAAATATGGAAATATCTACACGGCCATCTGTGTAAACATGAAATTATCTACAGTTCCATCTGTAGAAAGATGGAAATATCTACACCGCTATCTCTATAAATATGGAAATATCTACACCGCCATCTCTGTAAACATGAAAATATCTACACTGCCATCTCCATAAAGATGGAAGTATCTACTCCGCCATGTTAATAAACACGGAAATATCTACACCACCATCTGTGTAAACATGGAAATATCTACGCCGCCATCTGTATAAACATGGAAATATCTAGACGGCCATCTGTGTATAGATGGAAATATCAACACCGCCATCTATACAAACATGGAAATATCTACACCGCTATCTCTATAAACATGGAAATATCTGCACTGCCATCTGTAAAAACATGGAAATACCTATACAGTCATCTGTATAAACATGGAAATATCTACAATACCATCTGTATACACATGGAAATATCTACACAGCCATCTGTATAAACATGGAAATATCTACACCGCCATCTGTATAAACATGAAAATATCTACACTGCCATCTCCATAAACATGGAACTAACTACTCCGCCATCTGTATAAACATGGAAATATCTACACCGCCATCTGTGTGAATAAGGAAATATCTACAATGCCATCTGTATAAAGATATAAATATCTGCACTGCGAGCTGTATAAACATGGAAATATCTACATCGCTATCTATGTAAACGTGGAAACACCAACACCGCTATCGGTATAAACATGGAAATATCTACAACGCCATCTATATAAACATGGAAATATCTACACCGCTATGTCTATAAACATGGAAATACCTACACCGCTATCTCTATAAACATGGAAATATCTACACCAATATCTGTAAAAACATGGAAATATCTACACCGCTATCTGTATAAACATGGAAATATCTACAACGCGATCTGTATAAACATGGAAATAACTTCACGGTGATCTGCATAAACATGGAAATATCTACACCGCTATCTGTATAAACATGGTAATATCTACACCACCATCTATATAAACATGGAAATATCTACACCGTCCTCTGTATAAACATGGAAATATCTACAATGCCATCTGTAGAAAGATAGAAATATCTACACCGCAATCGGTATAAACATGGAAATATCTACACCGATATCTGTAAAAATATGGAAATATCTACACCACTATCTGTATAAACATTGAAATATCTACACCGCGATCTGTATGAACATGGAAATATCTACACCGCGATCTGTATAAACATGGAAATATCTACACCACTATCTGTATAAACATGGAAATGTCTACAAAGCTCTATTTATAAACATGGAAATATATGCACCGCCATCTGTATAAACATGGAAATACCTACAAAGTCATCTGTATAAACATGGAAATATCTACAGCACCATCTCTATAAACATTGACAAATCTACACTGCCATCTGTAAAAACATGGAAATATCCACACAGTCATCTGAATAAACATGGAAATATCTACACCACCATCTGTATAAACATGGAAATAGCTACAATACCATCTGTATACACGTGGAAATATCTACAGAGACTTCTGTATAAATATGGAAATATCTACACGGCCATCTGTATAAACATGGAATTATCTACAGTGCCATCTGTAGAAAGATGGAAATATCTACACCGCTATCTCTATAAATATGGAAATATCTACACCGCCATCTCTCTAAACATGAAAATATCTACACTGCCATCTCCATAAAGATGGAAGTATCTACTCCACCATGTTAATAAACACGGAAATATCTACACCACCATCTGTGTAAACATGGAAATATCTACGCCGCCATCTGTATAAACATGGAAATATCTAGACGGCCATCTGTGTATAGATGGAAATATCAACACCGCCATCTATACAAACATGGAAATATCTACACCGCTATCTCTATAAACATGGAAATATCTGCACTGCCATCTGTAAAAACATGGAAATACCTATACAGTCATCTGTATAAACATGGAAATATCTACAATGCCATCTGTATACACATGGAAATATCTACACAGCCATCTGTATAAACATGTAAATATCTACACTGCTATCTCTATAAACATGGAAATATCTACACCGCCATCTCTATAAACATGAAAATATCTACACTGCCATCTCCATAAACATGGAACTAACTACTCCACCATCTGTATAAACATGGAAACATCTACACCGCCATCTGTGAGAATAAGGAAATATGTACAATGCCATCTGTATAAAGATATAAATATCTGCACCGCGAGCTGTATAAACATGGAAATACCTACATCGCTATCTATTTAAAAGTGGAAATACCATCACCGCTATCGGTATAAACATGGAAATATCTACAACGCCATCTATATAAACATGGAAATATCTACACCGCTATGTCTATAAACATGGAAATACCTACACCGCTATCTCTATAAACATGGAAATATCTACACCAATATCTGTAAAAACATGGAAATATCTACACCGCTATCTGTATAAACATGGAAATATCTACACCGCGATCTGTATAAACATGGAAATAACTTCACCGTGATCTGCATAAACATGGAAATATCTACACCGCTATCTGTATAAACATGGTATTATCTACACCACCATCTATATAAACATGGAAATATTTACACCGCCATCTGTATAAACATGGAAATATCTACAATGCCATCTGTAGAAAGATGGAAATATCTACACCGCAATCTGTATAAACATGTAAATATCTACACCGATATCTGTAAAAACATGGAAATATCTACACCGCTATCTGTATAAACATGGAAATATCTACACCGCGATCTGTATAAACATGGAAATAACTTCACCGTGATCTGCATAAACATGGAAATATCTACACCGCTATCTGTATAAACATGGTAATATCTACACCACCATCTATATAAACATGGAAATACTAACACCGCCATCTGTATAAACATGGAAATATCTACAATGCCATCTGTATGAACATGGAAATATCTACACCGCGATCTGTATAAACATGAAAATATCTACACCGCTATCTGTATAAACATGGAAATATCTACAAAGCTCTCTCTATAAACATGGAAATATCTGCACCACCATCTGTTTAAACATGGAAATACCTACAAAGTCATCTTTATAAACATGGAAATATCTACAGCGCCATCTCTATAAACATTGACAAATCTACACTGCCATCTGTAAAAACATGGAAATATCCACACAGTCATCTGAATAAACATGGAAATATCAAAACCACCATCTGTATAAACATGGAAATACCTACAATACCATCTGTATACACATGGAAATATCTACACAGACTTCTGTATAAATATGGAAATATCTACACGGCCATCTGTATAAACATGGAATTATCTACAGTGCCATCTGTAGAAAGATGGAAATATCTACACCGCTATCTCTATAAATATGGAAATATCTACACCACTATCTCTATAAACATGAAAATATCTACACTGCCATCTCCATGAAGATGGAAGTATCTACTCCGCCATGTTAATAAACACGGAAATATCTACACCACCATCTGTGTAAACATGGAAATATCTACGCCGCCATCTGTATAAACATGGAAATATCTAGACGGCCATCTGTGTATAGATGGAAATATCAACACCGCCATCTATACAAACATGGAAATATCTACACCGCTATCTCTATAAACATGGAAATATCTGCACTGCCATCTGTAAAAACATGGAAATACCTATACAGTCATCTGTATAAACATGGAAATATCTACAATGCCATCTGTATACACATGGAAATATCTACACAGCCATCTGTATAAACATGTAAATTTCTACACTGCTATCTCTATAAACATGGAGATATCTACACCGCCATCTCTATAAACATGAAAATATCTACACTGCCATCTCCATAAACATGGAACTAACTACTCCGCCATCTGTATAAACATGGAAACATCTACACCGCCATCTGTGTGAATAAGGAAATATCTACAATGCCATCTGTATAAAGATATAAATATCTGCACCGCGAGCTGTATAAACATGGAAATATCTACATCGCTATCTATTTAAACGTGGAAATACCATCACCGCTATCGGTATAAACATGGAAATATCTACAACGCCATCTATATAAACATGGAAATATCTACACCGCTATGTCTATAAACATGGAAATACCTACACCGCTATCTATAAACATGGAAATATCTACACCAATATCTGTAAAAACATGGAAATATCTACACCGCTTTCTGTATAAACATGGAAATATCTACACCGCGATCTGTATAAACATGGAAATAACTTCACCGTGATCTGCATAAACATGGAAATATCTACACCGCTATCTGTATAAACATGGTAATATCTACACCACCATCTATATAAACATGGAAATATCTACACTGCCATCTGTATAAACATGGAAATATCTACAATGCCATCTGTAGAAAGATGGAAATATCTACACCGCAATCTGTATAAACATGTAAATATCTACACCGATATCTGTAAAAATATGGAAATATCTACAGCGCTATCTGTATAAACATTGAAATATCTACACCGCGATCTGTATAAACATGGAAATATCTACACCGCGATCTGTATAAACATGGAAATATCTACACCGCTATCTGTATAAAAATGGAAATATCTACAAAGCTCTCTCTATAAACATGGAAATATCTGCACCGCCATCTGTATAAACATGGAAATACCTACAAAGTCATCTTTATAAACATGGAAATATCTACAGCACCATCTCTATAAACATTGACAAATCTACACTGCCATCTGTAAAAACATGGAAATATCCACACAGTCATCTGAATAAACATGTAAATATCTAAACCACCATCTGTATAAACATGGAAATACCTACAATACCATCTGTATACACATGGAAATATCTACACAGACTTCTGTATAAATATGGAAATATCTACACGGCCATCTGTGTAAACATGAAATTATCTACAGTTCCATCTGTAGAAAGATGGAAATATCTACACCGCTATCTCTATAAATATGGAAATATCTACACCGCCATCTCTGTAAACATGAAAATATCTACACTGCCATCTCCATAAAGATGGAAGTATCTACTCCGCCATGTTAATAAACACGGAAATATCTACACCACCATCTGTGTAAACATGGAAATATCTACGCCGCCATCTGTATAAACATGGAAATATCTAGACGGCCATCTGTGTATAGATGGAAATATCAACACCGCCATCTATACAAACATGGAAATATCTACACCGCTATCTCTATAAACATGGAAATATCTGCACTGCCATCTGTAAAAACATGGAAATACCTATACAGTCATCTGTATAAACATGGAAATATCTACAATACCATCTGTATACACATGGAAATATCTACACAGCCATCTGTATAAACATGGAAATATCTACACCGCCATCTGTATAAACATGAAAATATCTACACTGCCATCTCCATAAACATGGAACTAACTACTCCGCCATCTGTATAAACATGGAAATATCTACACCGCCATCTGTGTGAATAAGGAAATATCTACAATGCCATCTGTATAAAGATATAAATATCTGCACTGCGAGCTGTATAAACATGGAAATATCTACATCGCTATCTATGTAAACGTGGAAACACCAACACCGCTATCGGTATAAACATGGAAATATCTACAACGCCATCTATATAAACATGGAAATATCTACACCGCTATGTCTATAAACATGGAAATACCTACACCGCTATCTCTATAAACATGGAAATATCTACACCAATATCTGTAAAAACATGGAAATATCTACACCGCTATCTGTATAAACATGGAAATATCTACAACGCGATCTGTATAAACATGGAAATAACTTCACGGTGATCTGCATAAACATGGAAATATCTACACCGCTATCTGTATAAACATGGTAATATCTACACCACCATCTATATAAACATGGAAATATCTACACCGTCCTCTGTATAAACATGGAAATATCTACAATGCCATCTGTAGAAAGATAGAAATATCTACACCGCAATCGGTATAAACATGGAAATATCTACACCGATATCTGTAAAAATATGGAAATATCTACACCACTATCTGTATAAACATTGAAATATCTACACCGCGATCTGTATGAACATGGAAATATCTACACCGCGATCTGTATAAACATGGAAATATCTACACCACTATCTGTATAAACATGGAAATGTCTACAAAGCTCTATTTATAAACATGGAAATATATGCACCGCCATCTGTATAAACATGGAAATACCTACAAAGTCATCTGTATAAACATGGAAATATCTACAGCACCATCTCTATAAACATTGACAAATCTACACTGCCATCTGTAAAAACATGGAAATATCCACACAGTCATCTGAATAAACATGGAAATATCTACACCACCATCTGTATAAACATGGAAATAGCTACAATACCATCTGTATACACGTGGAAATATCTACAGAGACTTCTGTATAAATATGGAAATATCTACACGGCCATCTGTATAAACATGGAATTATCTACAGTGCCATCTGTAGAAAGATGGAAATATCTACACCGCTATCTCTATAAATATGGAAATATCTACACCGCCATCTCTCTAAACATGAAAATATCTACACTGCCATCTCCATAAAGATGGAAGTATCTACTCCACCATGTTAATAAACACGGAAATATCTACACCACCATCTGTGTAAACATGGAAATATCTACGCCGCCATCTGTATAAACATGGAAATATCTAGACGGCCATCTGTGTATAGATGGAAATATCAACACCGCCATCTATACAAACATGGAAATATCTACACCGCTATCTCTATAAACATGGAAATATCTGCACTGCCATCTGTAAAAACATGGAAATACCTATACAGTCATCTGTATAAACATGGAAATATCTACAATGCCATCTGTATACACATGGAAATATCTACACAGCCATCTGTATAAACATGTAAATATCTACACTGCTATCTCTATAAACATGGAAATATCTACACCGCCATCTCTATAAACATGAAAATATCTACACTGCCATCTCCATAAACATGGAACTAACTACTCCACCATCTGTATAAACATGGAAACATCTACACCGCCATCTGTGAGAATAAGGAAATATGTACAATGCCATCTGTATAAAGATATAAATATCTGCACCGCGAGCTGTATAAACATGGAAATACCTACATCGCTATCTATTTAAAAGTGGAAATACCATCACCGCTATCGGTATAAACATGGAAATATCTACAACGCCATCTATATAAACATGGAAATATCTACACCGCTATGTCTATAAACATGGAAATACCTACACCGCTATCTCTATAAACATGGAAATATCTACACCAATATCTGTAAAAACATGGAAATATCTACACCGCTATCTGTATAAACATGGAAATATCTACACCGCGATCTGTATAAACATGGAAATAACTTCACCGTGATCTGCATAAACATGGAAATATCTACACCGCTATCTGTATAAACATGGTATTATCTACACCACCATCTATATAAACATGGAAATATTTACACCGCCATCTGTATAAACATGGAAATATCTACAATGCCATCTGTAGAAAGATGGAAATATCTACACCGCAATCTGTATAAACATGTAAATATCTACACCGATATCTGTAAAAACATGGAAATATCTACACCGCTATCTGTATAAACATGGAAATATCTACACCGCGATCTGTATAAACATGGAAATAACTTCACCGTGATCTGCATAAACATGGAAATATCTACACCGCTATCTGTATAAACATGGTAATATCTACACCACCATCTATATAAACATGGAAATACTAACACCGCCATCTGTATAAACATGGAAATATCTACAATGCCATCTGTATGAACATGGAAATATCTACACCGCGATCTGTATAAACATGAAAATATCTACACCGCTATCTGTATAAACATGGAAATATCTACAAAGCTCTCTCTATAAACATGGAAATATCTGCACCACCATCTGTTTAAACATGGAAATACCTACAAAGTCATCTTTATAAACATGGAAATATCTACAGCGCCATCTCTATAAACATTGACAAATCTACACTGCCATCTGTAAAAACATGGAAATATCCACACAGTCATCTGAATAAACATGGAAATATCAAAACCACCATCTGTATAAACATGGAAATACCTACAATACCATCTGTATACACATGGAAATATCTACACAGACTTCTGTATAAATATGGAAATATCTACACGGCCATCTGTATAAACATGGAATTATCTACAGTGCCATCTGTAGAAAGATGGAAATATCTACACCGCTATCTCTATAAATATGGAAATATCTACACCACTATCTCTATAAACATGAAAATATCTACACTGCCATCTCCATAAAGATGGAAGTATCTACTCCGCCATGTTAATAAACACGGAAATATCTACACCACCATCTGTGTAAACATGGAAATATCTACGCCGCCATCTGTATAAACATGGAAATATCTAGACGGCCATCTGTGTATAGATGGAAATATCAACACCGCCATCTATACAAACGTGGAAATATCTACACCGATATCTCTATAAACATGGAAATTTCTGCACTGCCATCTGTAAAAACATGGAAATACCTATACAGTCATCTGTATAAACATGGAAATATCTACAATGCCATCTGTATACACATGGAAATATCTACACAGCCATCTGTATAAACATGTAAATATCTACACTGCTATCTCTATAAACATGGAAATATCTACACCGCCATCTCTATAAACATGAAAATATCTACACTGCCATCTCCATAAACATGGAACTATCTACCCCGCCATCTGTATAAACATGGAAATATCTACACCGCCATCTGTGTGAATAAGGGAATATCTACAATGCCATCTGTATAAAGATATAAATATCTGCACTGCGAGCTGTATAAACATGGAAATATCTACATCGCTATCTATTTAAACGTGGAAATACCAACACCGCTATCGGTATAAACATGGAAATATCTACAACGCCATCTATATAAACATGGAAATATCTACACCGCTATGTCTATAAACATGGAAATACCTACACCGCTATCTCTATAAACATGGAAATATCTACACCAATATCTGTAAAAACATGGAAATATCTACACCGCTATCTGTATAAACATGGAAATATCTACACCGCGATCTGTATAAACATGGAAATAACTTCACCGTGATCTGCATAAACATGGAAATATCTACACCGCTATCTGTATAAACAAGGTAATATCTACACCACCATCTATATAAACATGGAAATATCTACACCGCCATCTGTATAAACATGGAAATATCTACAATGCCATCTGTAGAAAGATGGAAATATCTACACCGCAATCTGTATAAACATGGAAATATCTACACCGATATCTGTAAAAATATGGAAATATCTACACCGCTATCTGTATAAACATTGAAATATCTACACCGCGATCTGTATGAACATGGAAATATCTACACCACGATCTGTATAAACATGGAAATATCTACACCGCCATCTGTATAAACATGGAAATACCTACAAAGTCATCTGTATAAACATGGAAATATCTACAGCGCCATCTCTATAAACATTGACAAATCTACACTGACATCTGTAAAAACATGGAAATATCCACACAGTCATCTGAATAAACATGGAAATATCTACACCACCATCAGTATAAACATGGAAATACCTAAAATACCATCTGTATACACATGGAAATATCTACACAGACTTCTGTATAAATATGGAAATATATACACGGCCATCTGTATAAACATGGAATTATCTACTGTGCCATCTGTAGAAAGATGGAAATATCTACACCGCTATCTCTATAAATATGGAAATATCTACACCGCCATCTCTATAAACATGAAAATATCTACACTGCCATCTCCATAAAGATGGAAGTATCTACTCCACCATGTTAATAAACACGGAAATATCTAAACCACCATATGTGTAAACATGGAAATATCTACGCCGCCATCTGTATAAACATGGAAATATCTAGACGGCCATCTGTGTATAGATGGAAATATCAACACCGCCATCTGTACAAACATGGAAATATCTACACCGGTATCTCTATAAACATGGAAATATCTGCACTGCCATCTGTAAAAACATGGAAATACCTATACAGTCATCTGTATAAACATGGAAATGTCTACAATGCCATCTGTATACACCTGGAAATATCTACACAGCCATCTGTATAAACATGTAAATATCTACACTGCTATCTCTATAAACATGGAAATATCTACACCGCCATCTCTATAAACATGAAAATATCTACACTGCCATGTCCATAAACATGGAACTAACTACTCCGCCATCTGTATAAACATGGAAACATCTACACCGCCATCTGTGTGAATAAGGAAATATCTACAATGCCATCTGTATAAAGATATAAATATCTGCACCGCGAGCTGTATAAACATGGAAATATCTACATCGCTATCTATTTAAACGTGAAAATACCATCACCGCTATCGGTATAAACATGGAAATATCTACAACGCCATCTATATAAACATGGAAATATCTACACCGCTATGTCTATAAACATGGAAATACCTACACAGCTATCTCTATAAACATGGAAATATCTACACCAATATCTGTAAAAACATGGAAATATCTACACCGCTATCTGTATAAACATGGAAATATCTACACCGCGATCTGTATAAACATGGAAGTAACTTCACCGTGATCTGCATAAACATGGAAATATCTACACAGCTACCTGTATAAACATGGTAATATCTACACGACCATCTATGTAAACATGGAAATATCTACAGCGCCATCTGTATAAACATGGAAATATCTACAATGCCATCTGTAGAAAGATGGAAATATCTATACCGCAATCTGTATAAACATGTAAATATCTACACCGATATCTGTAAAAATATGGAAATATCTACACCGCTATCTGTATAAACATGGAAATATCTACACCGCGATCTGTATAAACATGGAAATATCTACACCGCGATCTGTATAAACATGGAAATATCTACCAAGCTCTCTCTATAAACATGGAAATATCTGCACCGCCATCTGTATAAACATGGAAATATCTACACCGCGATCTGTATAAACATGGAAATATCTACACCGCGATCTGTATAAACATGGAAATATCTACAAAGCTCTCTCTATAAACATGGAAATATCTGCACCGCCATCTGTATAAACATGGAAATACCTACAAAGTCATCTTTATAAACATGGAAATATCTACAGCGCCATCTCTATAAACATTGACAAATCTACACTGCCATCTGTAAAAACATGGAAATATCCACACAGACATCTGAATATACATGGAAATATCTACACCACCATCTGTATAAACATGGAAATACCTACAATACCATCTGTATACACATGGAAATATCTACACAGACTTCTGTATAAATATGGAAATATCTACACGGTCATCTGTATAAACATGGAATTATCTACAGTGCCATCTGTAGAAAGATGGAAATATCTACACCGCTATCTCTATAAATAAGGAAATATCTACACCGCCATCTCTATAAACATGAAAATATCTACACTGCCATCTCCATAAAGATGGTAGTATCTACTCCGCCATGTTAATAAACACGGAAATATCTACACCACCATCTGTGTAAACATGGAAATATCTACGCCGCCATCTGTATAAACATGGAAATATCTAGACGGCCCTCTGTGTATAGATGGAAATATCAACACCGCCATCTGTACAAACATGGAAATATCTACACCGCTATCTCTATAAACATGGAAATACCTGCACTGCCATCTGTGAAAACATGGAAATACCTATACAGTCATCTGTATAAACATGGAAATATCTACAATGCCATCTGTATACACATGGAAATATCTACACAGACATCTGCATAAACATGTAAATATCTACACTGCTATCTCCATAAACATGGAAATATCTACACCGCCATCTCTATAAACATGAAAATATCTACACTGCCATCTCCATAAACATGGAACTAACTACTCCGCCATCTGTATAAACATGGAAACATCTACACCGCCATCTGTGTGAATAAGGAAATATCTACAATGCCATCTGTATAAAGGTATAAATATCTGCACCGCGAGCTGTATAAACATGGAAATATCTACATCGCTATCTATTTAAACGTGGAAATACCAACACCGCTATCGGTATAAACATGGAAATATCTACAACGCCATCTATATAAACATGGAAATATCTACACCGCTATGTCTATAAACATGGAAATACCTACAAAGCTATCTCTATAAACATGGAAATATCTACACCAATATCTGTAAAAACATGGAAATATCTACACCGCTATCTGTATAAACATGGAAATATCTACACCGCGATCTGTATAAACATGGAAATAACTTCACCGTGATCTGCATAAACATGGAAATATCTACACCGCTATCTGTATAAACATGGTAATATCTACACCACCATCTATATAAACATGGAAATATCTACACCGCCATCTGTATAAACATGGAAATATCTACAATGCCATCTGTAGAAAGATGGAAATATCTATACCGCAATCTGTATAAACATGTAAATATCTACACCGATATCTGTAAAAATATGGAAATGTCTACACCGCTATCTGTATAAACATTGAAATATCTACACCGCGATCTGAATAAACATGGAAATATCTACACCGCGATCTGTATAAACATGGAAATATCTACACCGCTATCTGTATAAACATGGAAATATCTACAAAGCTCTCTCTATAAACATGGAAATATCTGCACCGCCATCTGTATAAACATGGAAATACCTACAAAGTCATCTGTATAAACATGGAAATATCTACAGCGCCATCTCTATAAACATTGACAAATCTACACTGCCATCTGTAAAAACATGGAAATATCCACACAGTCATCTGAATAAACATGGAAATATCTAAACCACCATCTGTATAAACATGGAAATACCTACAATACCATCTGTATACACATGGAAATATCTACACAGACTTCTGTATAAATATGGAAATATCTACACGGCCATCTGTATAAACATGGAATTACCTACAGTGCCATCTGTAGAAAGATGGAAATATCTACACCGCTATCTCTATAAATATGGAAATATCTACACCGCCATCTCTATAAACATGAAAATATCTACACTGCCATCTCCATAAAGATGGAAGTATCTACTCCACCATGTTAATAAACACGGAAATATCTACACCACCATCTGTGTAAACATGGAAATATCTACGCCGCCATCTGTATAAACATGGAAATATCTAGACGGCCATCTGTGTATAGATGGAAATATCAACACCGCCATCTGTACAAACATGGAAATATCTACACCGCTATCTCTATAAACATGGAAATATCTGCACTGCCATCTGTAAAAACATGGAAATACCTATACAGTCATCTGTATAAACATGGAAATGTCTACAATGCCATCTGTATACACATGGAAATATCTACACAGCCATCTGCATAAACATGTAAATATCTACACTGCTATCTCTATAAACATGGAAATATCTACACCGCCATCTCTATAAACATGAAAATATCTACACTGCCATCTCCATAAACATGGAACAAACTACTCCACCATCTGTATAAACATGGAAACATCTACACCGCCATCTGTGTGAATAAGGAAATATCTACAATGCCATCTGTATAAAGATATAAATATCTGCACCGCGAGCTGTATAAACATGGAAATATCTACATCGCTATCTATTTAAACGTGAAAATACCATCACCGCGATCTGTATAAACATGGAAATAACTTCACCGTGATCTGCATAAACATGGAAATATCTACACCGCTATCTGTATAAACATGGTAATATCTACACCACCGTCTATATAAACATGGAAATATCTACACCGCCATCTGTATAAACATGGAAATATCTACAATGCCATCTGTAGAAAGATGGAAATATCTACACCGCAATCTGTATAAACATGTAAATATCTACACCGATATCTGTAAAAATATGGAAATATCTACACCGCCATCTGTATAAACATTGAAATATCTACACCGCGATCTGTATAAACATGGAAATATCTACACCGCGATCTGTATAAACATGGAAATATCTACACCGCTATATGTATAAACATGGAAATATCTACAAAGCTCTCTCTATAAACATGGAAATATCTGCACCGCCATCTGTATAAACATGGAAATACCTACAAAGTCATCTTTATAAACATGGAAATATCTACAGCGCCATCTCTATAAACATTGACAAATCTACACTGCCATCTGTAAAAACATGGAAATATCCACACAGTCATCTGAATAAACATGGAAATATCTAAACCACCATCTGTATAAACATGGAAATACCTACAATACCATCTGTATACACATGGAAATATCTACACAGACTTCTGTATAAATATGGAAATATCTACACGGCCATCTGTATAAACATGGAATTACCTACAGTGCCATCTGTAGAAAGATGGAAATATCTACACTGCTATCTCTATAAATATGGAAATATCTACACCGCCATCTCTATAAACATGAAAATGTCTACACTGCCATCTCCATAAAGATGGAATTATCTACACTGCCATGTTAATAAACACGGAAATATCTACACCACCATCTGTGTAAACATGGAAATATCTACGCCGCCATCTGTATAAACATGGAAATATCTAGATGGCCATCTGTGTATAGATGGAAATATGAACACCGCCATCTATACAAACATGGAAATATCTACACCGCTATCTATATAAACATGGAAATATCTGCACTGCCATCTGTGAAAACATGGAAATACCTATACAGTCATCTGTATAAACATGGAAATATCTACAATGCCATCTGTATACACTTGGAAATATCTACACAGCCATCTGCATAAACATGTAAATATCTACACTTCTATCTCCATAAACATGAAAATATCTACACTGCCATCTCCATAAACATGGAACTAACTACTCCGCCATCTGTATAAACATGGAAACATCTACACCGCCATCTGTGTGAATAAGGAAATATCTACAATGCCATCTGTATAAAGATATAAATATCTGCACCGCGAGCTGTATAAACATGGAAATATCTACATCGCTATCTATTTAAACGTGGAAATACCAACACCGCTATCGGTATAAACATGGAAATATCTACAACGCCATCTATATAAACATGGAACTATCTACACCGCTATGTCTATAAACATGGAAATACCTACACAGCTATCTCTATAAACATGGAAATATCTACACCAATATCTGTAAAAACATGGAAATATCTACACCGCTATCTGTATAAACATGGAAATATCTACACCGCGATCTGTATAAACATGGAAATAACTTCACCGTGATCTGCATAAACATGGAAATATCTACACCGCTATCTGTATAAACATGGTAATATCTACACCACCATCTATGTAAACATGGAAATATCTACACCGCCATCTGTATAAACATGGAAATATCTACAATGCCATCTGTAGAAAGATGGAAATATCTATACCGCAATCTGTATAAACATGTAAATATCTACACCGATATCTGTAAAAATATGGAAATATCTACACCGCTATCTGCATAAACATTGAAATATCTACACCGCGATCTGTATAAACATGGAAATATCTACACCGCGATCTGTATAAACATGGAAATATCTACACCGCGATCTGTATAAACATGGAAATATCTACAAAGCTCTCTCTATAAACATGGAAATATCTGCACCGCCATCTGTATAAACATGGAAATACCTACAAAGTCATCTTTATAAACATGGAAATATCTACAGCGCCATCTCTATAAACATTGACAAATCTACACTGCCATCTGTAAAAACATGGAAATATCCACACAGTCATCTGAATAAACATGGAAATATCTACACCACCATCTGTATAAACATGGAAATACCTACAATACCATCTGTATACACATGGAAATATCTACACAGACTTCTGTATAAATATGGAAATATCTACACGGCCATCTGTATAAACATGGAATTACCTACAGTGCCATCTGTAGAAAGATGGAAATATCTACACCGCTATCTCTATAAATATGGAAATATCTACACCGCCATCTCTATAAACATGAAAATATCTACACTGCCATCTCCATAAAGATGGAAGTATCTACTCCACCATGTTAATAAACACGGAAATATCTACACCACCATCTGTGTAAACATGGAAATATCTACGCCGCCATCTGTATAAACATGGAAATATCTAGACGGCCATCTGTGTATAGATGGAAATATCAACACCGCCATCTGTACAAACATGGAAATATCTACACCGCTATCTCTATAAACATGGAAATATCTGCACTGCCATCTGTAAAAACATGGAAATACCTATACAGTCATCTGTATAAACATGGAAATGTCTACAATGCCATCTGTATACACATGGAAATATCTACACAGCCATCTGCATAAACATGTAAATCTCTACACTGCTATCTCTATAAACATGGAAATATCTACACCGCCATCTCTATAAACATGAAAATATCTACACTGCCATCTCCATAAACATGGAACAAACTACTCCACCATCTGTATAAACATGGAAACATCTACACCGCCATCTGTGTGAATAAGGAAATATCTACAATGCCATCTGTATAAAGATATAAATATTTGCACCGCGAGCTGTATAAACATGGAAATATCTACATCGCTATCTATTTAAACGTGAAAATACCATCACCGCGATCTGTATAAACATGGAAATAACTTCACCGTGATCTGCATAAACATGGAAATATCTACACCGCTATCTGTATAAACATGGTAATATCTACACCACCGTCTATATAAACATGGAAATATCTACACCGCCATCTGTATAAACATGGAAATATCTACAATGCCATCTGTAGAAAGATGGAAATATCTACACCGCAATCTGTATAAACATGTAAATATCTACACCGATATCTGTAAAAATATGGAAATATCTACACCGCCATCTGTATAAACATTGAAATATCTACACCGCGATCTGTATAAACATGGAAATATCTACACCGCGATCTGTATAAACATGGAAATATCTACACCGCTATATGTATAAACATGGAAATATCTACAAAGCTCTCTCTATAAACATGGAAATATCTGCACCGCCATCTGTATAAACATGGAAATACCTACAAAGTCATCTTTATAAACATGGAAATATCTACAGCGCCATCTCTATAAACATTGACAAATCTACACTGCCATCTGTAAAAACATGGAAATATCCACACAGTCATCTGAATAAACATGGAAATATCTAAACCACCATCTGTATAAACATGGAAATACCTACAATACCATCTGTATACACATGGAAATATCTACACAGACTTCTGTATAAATATGGAAATATCTACACGGCCATCTGTATAAACATGGAATTACCTACAGTGCCATCTGTAGAAAGATGGAAATATCTACACTGCTATCTCTATAAATATGGAAATATCTACACCGCCATCTCTATAAACATGAAAATGTCTACACTGCCATCTCCATAAAGATGGAAGTATCTACACTGCCATGTTAATAAACACGGAAATATCTACACCACCATCTGTGTAAACATGGAAATATCTACGCCGCCATCTGTATAAACATGGAAATATCTAGATGGCCATCTGTGTATAGATGGAAATATGAACACCGCCATCTATACAAACATGGAAATATCTACACCGCTATCTATATAAACATGGAAATATCTGCACTGCCATCTGTGAAAACATGGAAATACCTATACAGTCATCTGTATAAACATGGAAATATCTACAATGCCATCTGTATACACTTGGAAATATCTACACAGCCATCTGCATAAACATGTAAATATCTACACTTCTATCTCCATAAACATGAAAATATCTACACTGCCATCTCCATAAACATGGAACTAACTACTCCGCCATCTGTATAAACATGGAAACATCTACACCGCCATCTGTGTGAATAAGGAAATATCTACAATGCCATCTGTATAAAGATATAAATATCTGCACCGCGAGCTGTATAAACATGGAAATATCTACATCGCTATCTATTTAAACGTGGAAATACCAACACCGCTATCGGTATAAACATGGAAATATCTACAACGCCATCTATATAAACATGGAACTATCTACACCGCTATGTCTATAAACATGGAAATACCTACACAGCTATCTCTATAAACATGGAAATATCTACACCAATATCTGTAAAAACATGGAAATATCTACACCGCTATCTGTATAAACATGGAAATATCTACACCGCGATCTGTATAAACATGGAAATAACTTCACCGTGATCTGCATAAACATGGAAATATCTACACCGCTATCTGTATAAACATGGTAATATCTACACCACCATCTATGTAAACATGGAAATATCTACACCGCCATCTGTATAAACATGGAAATATCTACAATGCCATCTGTAGAAAGATGGAAATATCTATACCGCAATCTGTATAAACATGTAAATATCTACACCGATATCTGTAAAAATATGGAAATATCTACACCGCTATCTGTATAAACATTGAAATATCTACACCGCGATCTGTATAAACATGGAAATATCTACACCGCGATCTGTATAAACATGGAAATATCTACACCGTGATCTGTATAAACATGGAAATATCTACAAAGCTCTCTCTATAAACATGGAAATATCTGCACCGCCATCTGTATAAACATGGAAATACCTACAAAGTCATCTTTATAAACATGGAAATATCTACAGCGCCATCTCTATAAACATTGACAAATCTACACTGCCATCTGTAAAAACATGGAAATATCCACACAGTCATCTGAATAAACATGGAAATATCTACACCACCATCTGTATAAACATGGAAATACCTACAATACCATCTGTATACACATGGAAATATCTACACAGACTTCTGTATAAATATGGAAATATCTACACGGCCATCTGTATAAACATGGAATTATCTACAGTGCCATCTGTAGAAAGATGGAAATATCTACACCGCTATCTCCATAAATATGGAAATATCTACACCGCCATCTCTATAAACATGAAAATATCTACACTGCCATCTCCATAAAGATAGAAGTATCTACTCCGCCATGTTAATAAACACGGAAATATCTACACCACCATCTGTGTAAACATGGAAATATCTACGCCGCCATCTGTATAAACATGGAAATATCTAGACGGCCATCTGTGTATAGATGGAAATATCAACACCGCCATCTGTACAAACATGGAAATATCTACACCGCTATCTCTATAAACATGGAAATATCTGCACTGCCATCTGTAAAAACATGGAAATACCTATACAGTCATCTGTATAAACATGGAAATATCTACAATGCCATCTGTATACACTTGGAAATATATACACAGCCATCTGCATAAACATGTAAATATCTACACTGCTATCTCTATAAACATGGAAATATCTACACCGCCATCTCTATAAACATGAAAATATCTACACTGCCATCTACATAAACATGGAACTAACTACTCCGCCATCTGTATAAACATGGAAACATCTACACCGCCATCTGTGTGAATAAGGAAATATCTACAATGCCATCTGTATAAAGATATAAATATCTGCACCGCGAGCTGTATAAACATGGAAATATCTACATCGCTATCTATTTAAACGTGGAAATACCAACACCGCTATTGGTATAAACATGGAAATATCTACAACGCCATCTATATAAACATGGAACTATCTACACCGCTATGTCTATAAACATGGAAATACCTACACAGCTATCTCTATAAATATGGAAATATCTACACCAATATCTGTAAAAACATGGAAATATCTACACCGCTATCTGTATAAACATGGAAATATCTACACCGCGATCTGTATAAACATGGAAATAACTTCACCGTGATCTGCATAAACATGGAAATATCTACACCGCTATCTGTATAAACATGGTAATATCTACAGCACCATCTATATAAACATGGAAATATCTACACCGCCATCTGTATAAACATGGAAATATCTACAATGCCATCTGTAGAAAAATGGAAATATCTATACCGCAATCTGTATAAACATGTAAATATCTACACCGATATCTGTAAAAATATGGAAATATCTACACCGCTATCTGTATAAACATTGAAATATCTACACCGCGATCTGTATAAACATGGAAATATCTACACCGCGATCTGTATAAACATGGAAATATCTACACTGCTATCTGTATAAACATGGAAATATCTACAAAGCTCTCTCTATAAACATGGAAATATCTGCATCGCCATCTGTATAAACATGGAAATACCTACAAAGTCATCTTTATAAACATGGAAATATCTACAGAGCCATCTCTATAAACATTGACAAATCTACACTGCCATCTGTAAAAACATGGAAATATCCACACAGTCATCTGAATAAACATGGAAATATCTAAACCACCATCTGTATGAACATGGAAATACCTACAATACCATCTGTATACACATGGAAATATCTACACAGACTTCTGTATAAATATGGAAATATCTACAAAGCCATCTGTATAAACATGGAAATACCTACAATACCATCTGTATACACATGGAAATATCTACACAGACTTCTGTATAAATATGGAAATATCTACACAGCCATCTGTATAAACATGGAATTACCTACAGTGCCATCTGTAGAAAGATGGAAATATCTACACCGCTATCTCTATAAATATGGAAATATCTACACCGCCATCTATATAAACATGAAAATATCTACACTGCCATCTCCATAAAGATGGAAGTATCTACTCCGCCATGTTAATAAACACGGAAATATCTACACCACCATCTGTGTAAACATGGAAATATCTACGCCACCTTCTGTATAATCATGGAAATATCTAGAAGGCCATCTGTGTATAGATGGAAATATCAACACCGCCATCTGTACAAACATGGAAATATCTACACCGCTATCTCTATAAACATGGAAATATCTGCACTGCCATCTGTGAAAACATGGAAATACCTATACAGTCATCTGTATAAACATGGAAATATCTACAATGCCATCTGTATACACATGGAAATATCTACACAGACATCTGCATAAACATGTAAATATCTACACTGCTATCTCCATAAACATGGAAATATCTACACCGCCATCTCTATAAACATGAAAATATCTACACTGCCATCTCCAAAAATATGGAACTAACTACTCCGCCATCTGTATAAACATGGAAACACCTACACCGCCATCTGTGTGAATAAGGAAATATCTACAATGCCATCTGTATAAAGATATAAATATCTGCACCGCGAGCTGTATAAACATGGAAATATCTACATCGCTATCTATTTAAACGTGGAAA
Source organism: Pan paniscus (assembly GCF_029289425.2). Lineage (NCBI taxonomy): Eukaryota > Metazoa > Chordata > Mammalia > Primates > Hominidae > Pan > Pan paniscus. The sequence continues at coordinate 3,850,276 of NC_073256.2, forward strand.
TACCAACACCGCTATCGGTATAAACATGGAAATATCTACAACGCCATCTATATAAACATGGAAATATCTACACCGCTATGTCTATAAACATGGAAATACCTACACAGCTATCTCTATAAACATGGAAATATCTACACCAATATCTGTAAAAACATGGAAATATCTACACCGCTATCTGTATAAACATGGAAATATCTACACCGCGATCTGTATAAACATGGAAATAACTTCATCGTGATCTGCATAAACATGGAAATATCTACACCGCTATCTGTATAAACATGGTAATATCTACACCACCATCTATATAAACATGGAAATATCTACACCGCCATCTGTATAAACATGGAAATATCTACAATGCCATCTGTAGAAAGATGGAAATATCTATACCGCAATCTGTATAAACATGTAAATATCTACACCGATATCTGTAAAAATATGGAAATGTCTACACCGCTATCTGTATAAACATTGAAATATCTACACCGCGATCTGAATAAACATGGAAATATCTACACCGCGATCTGTATAAACATGGAAATATCTACACCGCTATCTGTATAAACATGGAAATATCTACAAAGCTCTCTCTATAAACATGGAAATATCTGCACCGCCATCTGTATAAACATGGAAATACCTACAAAGTCATCTGTATAAACATGGAAATATCTACAGTGCCATCTCTATAAACATTGACAAATCTACACTGCCATCTGTAAAAACATGGAAATATCCACACAGTCATCTGAATAAACATGGAAATATCTAAACCACCATCTGTATAAACATGGAAATACCTACAATACCATCTGTATACACATGGAAATATCTACACAGACTTCTGTATAAATATGGAAATATCTACACGGCCATCTGTATAAACATGGAATTACCTACAGTGCCATCTGTAGAAAGATGGAAATATCTACAACGCTATCTCTATAAATATGGAAATATCTACACCGCCATCTCTATAAACATGAAAATATCTACACTGCCATCTCCATAAAGATGGAAGTATCTACTCCACCATGTTAATAAACACGGAAATATCTACACCACTATCTGTGTAAACATGGAAATATCTACGCCGCCATCTGTATAAACATGGAAATATCTAGACGGCCATCTGTGTATAGATGGAAATATCAACACCGCCATCAGTACAAACATGGAAATATCTACACCGCTATCTGTATAAACATGGAAATATCTGCACTGCCATCTGTAAAAACATGGAAATACCTATACAGTCATCTGTATAAACATGGAAATGTCTACAATGCCATCTGTATACACTTGGAAATATCTACACAGCCATCGGTATAAACATGTAAATATCTACACTGCTATCTCTGTAAACATGGAAATATCTACACTGCCATCTCTATAAACATGAAAATATCTACACTGCCATCTCCATAAACATGGAACTAACTACTCCGCCATCTGTATAAACATGGAAACATCTACACCGCCATCTGTGTGAATAAGGAAATATCTACAATGCCATCTGTATAAAGATATAAATATCTGCACCGCGAGCTGTATAAACATGGAAATATCTACATCGCTATCTATTTAAACGTGAAAATACCATCACCGCTATCGGTATAAACATGGAAATATCTACACCGCTATGTCTATAAACATGGAAATACCTACACCGCTATCTCTATAAACATGGAAATATCTACACCAATATCTGTAAAAATATGGAAATATCTACACCGCTATCTGTATAAACATGGAAATATCTACACCGCGATCTGTATAAACATGGAAATAACTTCACCGTGATCTGCATAAACATGGAAATATCTACACTGCTATCTGTATAAACATGGTAATATCTACACCACCATCTATATAAACATGGAAATATCTACACCGCCATCTGTATAAACATGGAAATATCTACAATGCCATCTGTAGAAAGATGGAAATATCTACACCGCAATCTGTATAAACATGTAAATATCTACACCGATATCTGTAAAAATATGGAAATATCTACACCGCCATCTGTATAAACATTGAAATATCTACACCGCGATCTGTATAAACATGGAAATATCTACACCGTGATCTGTATAAACATGGAAATATCTACACCGCTATCTGTATAAACATGGAAATATCTACAAAGCTCTCTCTATAAACATGGAAATATCTGCACCGCCATCTGTATAAACATGGAAATACCTACAAAGTCATCTTTATAAACATGGAAATATCTACAGCGCCATCTCTATAAACATTGACAAATCTACACTGCCATCTGTAAAAACATGGAAATATCCACACAGTCATCTGAATAACCATGGAAATATCTAAACCACCATCTGTATAAACATGGAAATACCTACAATACCATCTGTATACGCATGGAAATATCTACACAGTCTTCTGTATAAATATGGAAATATCTACACGGCCATCTGTATAAACATGGAATTATCTACAGTGCCATCTGTAGAAAGATGGAAATATCTACACCGCTATCTCTATAAATATGGAAATATCTACACCGCCATCTCTATAAACATGAAAATATCTACACTGCCATCTCCATAAAGATGGAAGTATCTACTCCGCCATGTTAATAAACACGGAAATATCTACACCACCATATGTGTAAACATGGAAATATCTACGCCGCCATCTGTATAAACATGGAAATATCTAGATGGCCATCTGTGTATAGATGGAAATATCAACACCGCCATCTATACAAACATGGAAATATCTACACCGCTATCTCTATAAACATGGAAATATCTGCACTGCCATCTGTGAAAACATGGAAATACCTATACAGTCATCTGTATAAACATGGAAATATCTACAATGCCATCTGTATAAACATGGAAATATCTACACAGCCATCTGCATAAACATGTAAATATCTACACTGCTATCTCCATAAACATGGAAATATCTACACCGCCATCTCTATAAACATGAAAATATCTACACTGCCATCTCCATAAACATGAAAATATCTACACTGCCATCTCCATAAACATGGAACTAACTACTCCGCCATCTGTAAAAACATGGAAACATCTACACCGCCATCTGTGTGAATAAGGAAATATCTACAATGCCATCTGTATAAAGATATAAATATCTGCAACGCGAGCTGTATAAACATGGAAATATCTACATCGCTATCTATTTAAACGTGGAAATACCAACACCGCTATCGGTATAAACATGGAAATATCTACACCGCTATGTCTATAAACATGGAAATACCTACACAGCTATCTCTATAAACATGGAAATATCTACACCAATATCTGTAAAAACATGGAAATATCTACACCGCTATCTGTATAAACATGGAAATATCTACACCGCAATCTGTATAAACATGGAAATAACTTCAACGTGATCTGCATAAACATGGAAATATCTACACCGCTATCTGTATAAACATGGTAATATCTACACCACCATCTATATAAACATGGAAATATCTACACCGCCATCTGTATAAACATGGAAATATCTACAATGCCATCTGTAGAAAGATGGAAATATCTATACCGCAATCTGTATATACATGTAAATATCTACACCGATATCTGTAAAAATATGGAATTATCTACACCGCTATCTGTATAAACATTGAAATATCTACACCGCGATCTGTATAAACATGGAAATATCTACACCGCGATCTGTATAAACATGGAAATATCTACACCGCTATCTGTATAAACATGGAAATATCTACAAAGCTCTCTCTATAAACATGGAAATATCTGCACCGCCATCTGTATAAACATGGAAATACCTACAAAGTCATCTGTATAAACATGGAAATATCTACAGCGCCATCTCTATAAACATTGACAAATCTACACTGCCATCTGTAAAAACATGGAAATATCCACACAGTCATCTGAATAAACATGGAAATATCTACACCACCATCTGTATAAACATGGAAATACCTACAATACCATCTGTATACACATGGAAATATCTACACAGACTTCTGTATAAATATGGAAATATCTACACGGCCATCTGTATAAACATGGAATTACCTACAGTGCCATCTGTAGAAAGATGGAAATATCTACACCGCTATCTCTATAAACATGGAAATATCTACACCGCCATCTCTATAAACATGAAAATATCTACACTGCCATCTCCATAAACATGGAACTAACTACTCCGCCATCTGTAAAAACATGGAAACATCTACACCGCCATCTGTGTGAATAAGGAAATATCTACAATGCCATCTGTATAAAGATATAAATATCTGCACCGCGAGCTGTATAAACATGGAAATATATACATCGCTATCTATTTAAACGTGGAAATACCAACACTTCTATCGGTATAAACCTGGAAATATCTACACTGCTATGTCTATAAACATGGAAATACCTACACAGCTATCTCTATAAACATGGAAATATCTACACCAATATCTGTAAAAACATGGAAATATCTACACCGCTATCTGTATAAACATGGAAATATCTACACCGCTATCTGTATAAACATGGTAATATCTACACCACCATCTATATAAACATGGAAATATCTACACCGCCATCTGTATAAACATGGAAATATCTACAATGCCATCTGTAGAAAGATGGAAATATCTATACCGCAATCTGTATAAACATGTAAATATCTACACCGATATCTGTAAAAATATGGAAATATCTACACCGCTATCTGTATAAACATTGAAATATCTACACCGCGATCTGTATAAACATGGAAATATCTACACCGCGATCTGTATAAACATGGAAATATCTACACCGCTATCTGTATAAACATGGAAATATCTACAAAGCTCTCTCTATAAACATGGAAATATCTGCACCGCCATCTGTATAAACATGGAAATACCTACAAAGTCATCTGTATAAACATGGAAATATCTACAGCGCCATCTCTATAAACATTGACAAATCTACACTGCCATCTGTAAAAACATGGAAATATCCACACAGTCATCTGAATAAACATGGAAATATCTACACCACCATGTGTATAAACATGGAAATACCTACAATACCATCTGTATACACATGGAAATATCTACACAGACTTCTGTATAAATATGGAAATATCTACACGGCCATCTGTATAAACATGGAATTACCTACAGTGCCATCTGTAGAAAGATGGAAATATCTACACCGCTATCTCTATAAATATGGAAATATCTACACCGCCATCTCTATAAACATGAAAATATCTACACTGCCATCTCCATAAAGATGGAAGTATCTACTCCGCCATGTTAATAAACACGGAAATATCTACACCACCATCTGTGTAAACATGGAAATATCTACGCTGCCATCTGTATAAACATGGAAATATCTAGACGGCCATCTGTGTATAGATGGAAATATCAACACCGCCATCTGTACAAACATGGAAATATCTACACCGCTATCTCTATAAACATGGAAATATCTGCACTGCCATCTGTAAAAACATGGAAATACCTATACAGTCATCTGTATAAACATGGAAATATCTACAAAGCCATCTGTATACACATGGAAATATCTACACAGCCATCTGTATAAACATGTAAATATCTACACTGCTATCTCTATAAACATGGAAATATCTACACCGCCATCTCTATAAACATTAAAATATCTACACTGCCATCTCCATAAACATGGAACTAACTACTCCGCCATCTGTATAAACATGGAAACATCTACACCGCCATCTGTGTGAATAAGGAAATATCTACAATGCCATCTGTATAAAGATATAAATATCTGCACCGCGAGCTGTATAAACATGGAAATATCTACATCGCTATCTATTTAAACGTGAAAATACCATCACCGCTATCGGTATAAACATGGAAATATCTACAACGCCATCTATATAAACATGGAAATATCTACACCGCTATGTCTATAAACATGGAAATACCTACACCGCTATCTCTATAAACATGGAAATATCTACACCAATATCTGTAAAAACATGGAAATATCTACACCGCTATCTGTATAAACATGGAAATATCTACACCGCGATCTGTATAAACATGGAAATAACTTCACCGTGATCTGCATAAACATGGAAATATCTACACCGCTATCTGTATAAACATGGTAATATCTACACCACCATCTATATAAACATGGAAATATCTACACCGCCATCTGTATAAACATGGAAATATCTACAATGCCATCTGTAGAAAGATGGAAATATCTACACTGCAATCTGTATAAACATGGAAATATCTACACCGATATCTGTAAAAATATGGAAATATCTACACCGCTATCTGTATAAACATTGAAATATCTACACCGCGATCTGTATAAACATGGAAATATCTACACCGCGATCTGTATAAACATGGAAATATCTACACCGCTATCTGTATAAACATGGAAATATCTACAAAGCTCTCTCTATAAACATGGAAATATCTGCACTGCCATATGTGTAAACATGGAAACACATACAAAGTCATCTTTATTAACATGGAAATATCTACAGCGCCATCTCTATAAACATTGACAAATCTACACTGCCATCTGTAAAAACATGGAAATATCCACACAGTCATCTGAATAAACATGGAAATATCTAAACCACCATCTGTATGAACATGGAAATACCCACAATACCATCTGTATACACATGGAAATATCTGCACAGACTTCTGTATAAATATGGAAATATCTACACGGCCATCTGTATAAACATGGAATTATCTACAGTGCCATCTGTAGAAAGATGGAAATATCTACACCGCTATCTCTATAAATATGGAAATATCTACACCGCCATCTCTATAAACATGAAAATATCTACACTGCCATCTCCATAAAGATGGAAGTATCTACTCCTCCATGTTAATAAACACGGAAATATCTACACCACCATATGTGTAAACATGGAAATATCTACGCCGCCATCTGTATAAACATGGAAATATCTAGATGGCCATCTGTGTATAGATGGAAATATCAACACCGCCATCTATACAAACATGGAAATATCTACACTGCTATCTCTATAAACATGGAAATATCTGCACTGCCATCTGTGAAAACATGGAAATACCTATAAAGTCATCTGTATAAACATGGAAATATCTACAATGCCATCTGTATACACATGCAAATATCTACACAGCCATCTGTATACACATGGAAATATCTACACTGCTATCTCTATAAACATGGAAATATCTACACCGCCATCTCTATTAACATGAAAATATCTACACTGCCATCTCCATAAACATGAAAATATCTACACTGCCATCTCCATAAACATGGAACTAACTACTCCGCCATCTGTAAAAACATGGAAACATCTACACCGCCATCTGTGTGAATAAGGAAATATCTACAATGCAATCTGTATAAAGATATACATATCTGCACCGCGAGCTGTATAAACATGGAAATATCTACATCGCTATCTATTTAAACGTGGAAATACCAACACCGCTATCGGTATAAACATGGAAATATCTACACCGCTATGTCTATAAACATGGAAATACCTACACAGCTATCTCTATAAACATGGAAATATCTACACCAATATCTGTAAAAACATGGAAATATCTACACCGCTATCTGTATAAACATGGAAATATCTACACCGCAATCTGTATAAACATGGAAATAACTTCAACGTGATCTGCATAAACATGGAAATATCTACACCGCTATCTGTATAAACATGGTAATATCTACACCACCATCTATATAAACATGGAAATATCTACACCGCCATCTGTATAAACATGGAAATATCTACAATGCCATCTGTAGAAAGATGGAAATATCTATACCGCAATCTGTATAAACATGTAATTATCTACACCGTTATCTGTAAAAATATGGAAATATCTACACCGCTATCTGTATAAACATTGAAATATCTACACCGCGATCTGTATAAACATGGAAATATCTACACCGCGATCTGTATAAACATGGAAATATCTACACCGCTATCTGTATAAACATGGAAATATCTACAAAGCTCTCTCTATAAACATGGAAATATCTGCACCGCCATCTGTATAAACATGGAAATACCTACAAAGTCATCTGTATAAACATGCAAATATCTACAGCGCCATCTCTATAAACATTGACAAATCTACACTGCCATCTGTAAAAACATGGAAATATCCACACAGTCATCTGAATAAACATGGAAATATCTACACCACCATCTGTATAAACATGGAAATACCTACAATACCATCTGTATACACATGGAAATATCTACACAGAATTCTGTATAAATATGGAAATATCTACACGGCCATCTGTATAAACATGGAATTACCTACAGTGCCATCTGTAGAAAGATGGAAATATCTACACCGCTATCTCTATAAACATGGAAATATCTGCACTGCCATCTGTAAAAACATGGAAATACCTATACAGTCATCTGTATAAACATGGAAATATCTACAAAGCCATCTGTATACACATGGAAATATCTACACAGCCATCTGTATAAACATGTAAATATCTACACTGCTATCTCTATAAACATGGAAATATCTACACCGCCATCTCTATAAACATTAAAATATCTACACTGCCATCTCCATAAACATGGAACTAACTACTCCGCCATCTGTATAAACATGGAAACATCTACACCGCCATCTGTGTGAATAAGGAAATATCTACAATGCCATCTGTATAAAGATATAAATATCTGCACCGCGAGCTGTATAAACATGGAAATATCTACATCGCTATCTATTTAAACGTGAAAATACCATCACCGCTATCGGTATAAACATGGAAATATCTACAACGCCATCTATATAAACATGGAAATATCTACACCGCTATGTCTATAAACATGGAAATACCTACACCGCTATCTCTATAAACATGGAAATATCTACACCAATATCTGTAAAAACATGGAAATATCTACACCGCTATCTGTATAAACATGGAAATATCTACACCGCGATCTGTATAAACATGGAAATAACTTCACCGTGATCTGCATAAACATGGAAATATCTACACCGCTATCTGTATAAACATGGTAATATCTACACCACCATCTATATAAACATGGAAATATCTACACCGCCATCTGTATAAACATGGAAATATCTACAATGCCATCTGTAGAAAGATGGAAATATCTACACTGCAATCTGTATAAACATGGAAATATCTACACCGATATCTGTAAAAATATGGAAATATCTACACCGCTATCTGTATAAACATTGAAATATCTACACCGCGATCTGTATAAACATGGAAATATCTACACCGCGATCTGTATAAACATGGAAATATCTACACCGCTATCTGTATAAACATGGAAATATCTACAAAGCTCTCTCTATAAACATGGAAATATCTGCACTGCCATATGTGTAAACATGGAAACACATACAAAGTCATCTTTATTAACATGGAAATATCTACAGCGCCATCTCTATAAACATTGACAAATCTACACTGCCATCTGTAAAAACATGGAAATATCCACACAGTCATCTGAATAAACATGGAAATATCTAAACCACCATCTGTATGAACATGGAAATACCCACAATACCATCTGTATACACATGGAAATATCTGCACAGACTTCTGTATAAATATGGAAATATCTACACGGCCATCTGTATAAACATGGAATTATCTACAGTGCCATCTGTAGAAAGATGGAAATATCTACACCGCTATCTCTATAAATATGGAAATATCTACACCGCCATCTCTATAAACATGAAAATATCTACACTGCCATCTCCATAAAGATGGAAGTATCTACTCCTCCATGTTAATAAACACGGAAATATCTACACCACCATATGTGTAAACATGGAAATATCTACGCCGCCATCTGTATAAACATGGAAATATCTAGATGGCCATCTGTGTATAGATGGAAATATCAACACCGCCATCTATACAAACATGGAAATATCTACACTGCTATCTCTATAAACATGGAAATATCTGCACTGCCATCTGTGAAAACATGGAAATACCTATAAAGTCATCTGTATAAACATGGAAATATCTACAATGCCATCTGTATACACATGCAAATATCTACACAGCCATCTGTATACACATGGAAATATCTACACTGCTATCTCTATAAACATGGAAATATCTACACCGCCATCTCTATTAACATGAAAATATCTACACTGCCATCTCCATAAACATGAAAATATCTACACTGCCATCTCCATAAACATGGAACTAACTACTCCGCCATCTGTAAAAACATGGAAACATCTACACCGCCATCTGTGTGAATAAGGAAATATCTACAATGCAATCTGTATAAAGATATACATATCTGCACCGCGAGCTGTATAAACATGGAAATATCTACATCGCTATCTATTTAAACGTGGAAATACCAACACCGCTATCGGTATAAACATGGAAATATCTACACCGCTATGTCTATAAACATGGAAATACCTACACAGCTATCTCTATAAACATGGAAATATCTACACCAATATCTGTAAAAACATGGAAATATCTACACCGCTATCTGTATAAACATGGAAATATCTACACCGCAATCTGTATAAACATGGAAATAACTTCAACGTGATCTGCATAAACATGGAAATATCTACACCGCTATCTGTATAAACATGGTAATATCTACACCACCATCTATATAAACATGGAAATATCTACACCGCCATCTGTATAAACATGGAAATATCTACAATGCCATCTGTAGAAAGATGGAAATATCTATACCGCAATCTGTATAAACATGTAATTATCTACACCGTTATCTGTAAAAATATGGAAATATCTACACCGCTATCTGTATAAACATTGAAATATCTACACCGCGATCTGTATAAACATGGAAATATCTACACCGCGATCTGTATAAACATGGAAATATCTACACCGCTATCTGTATAAACATGGAAATATCTACAAAGCTCTCTCTATAAACATGGAAATATCTGCACCGCCATCTGTATAAACATGGAAATACCTACAAAGTCATCTGTATAAACATGCAAATATCTACAGCGCCATCTCTATAAACATTGACAAATCTACACTGCCATCTGTAAAAACATGGAAATATCCACACAGTCATCTGAATAAACATGGAAATATCTACACCACCATCTGTATAAACATGGAAATACCTACAATACCATCTGTATACACATGGAAATATCTACACAGAATTCTGTATAAATATGGAAATATCTACACGGCCATCTGTATAAACATGGAATTACCTACAGTGCCATCTGTAGAAAGATGGAAATATCTACACCGCTATCTCTATAAACATGGAAATATCTACACCGCCATCTCTATAAACATGAAAATATCTACACTGCCATCTCCATAAACATGGAACTAACTACTCCGCCATCTGTAAAAACATGGAAACATCTACACCGCCATCTGTGTGAATAAGGAAATATCTACAATGCCATCTGTATAAAGATATAAATATCTGCACCGCGAGCTGTATAAACATGGAAATATCTACATCGCTATCTATTTAAACGTGGAAATACCAACACCGCTATCGGTATAAACCTGGAAATATCTACACTGCTATGTCTATAAACATGGAAATACCTACACAGCTATCTCTATAAACATGGAAATATCTACACCAATATCTGTAAAAACATGGAAATACCTACACCGCTATCTGTATAAACATGGAAATATCTACACCGCTATCTGTATAAACATGGTAATATCTACACCACCATCTATATAAACATGGAAATATCTACACCGCCATCTGTATAAACATGGAAATATCTACAATGCCATCTGTAGAAAGATGGAAATATCTATACCGCAATCTGTATAAACATGTAAATATCTACACCGATACCTGTAAAAATATGGAAATATCTACACCGCTATCTGTATAAACATTGAAATATCTACACCGCGATCTGTATAAACATGGAAATATCTACACCGCGATCTGTATAAACATGGAAATATCTACACCGCTATCTGTATAAACATGGAAATATCTACAAAGCTCACTCTATAAACATGGAAATATCTGCACCGCCATCTGTATAAACATGGAAATACCTACAAAGTCATCTGTATAAACATGGAAATATCTACAGCGCCATCTCTATAAACATTGACAAATCTACACTGCCATCTGTAAAAACATGGAAATATCCACACAGTCATCTGAATAAACATGGAAATATCTACACCACCATGTGTATAAACATGGAAATACCTAAAATACCATCTGTATACACATGGAAATATCTACACAGACTTCTGTATAAATATGGAAATATCTACACGGCCATCTGTATAAACATGGAATTACCTACAGTGCCATCTGTAGAAAGATGGAAATATCTACACCGCTATCTCTATAAATATGGAAATATCTACACCGCCATCTCTATAAACATGAAAATATCTACACTGCCATCTCCATAAAGATGGAAGTATCTACTCCACCATGTTAATAAACACGGAAATATCTACAACACCATCCGTGTAAACATGGAAATATCTACGCTGCCATCTGTATAAACATGGAAATGTCTAGACGGCCATCTGTGTATAGATGGAAATATCAACACCGCCATCTGTACAAACATGGAAATATCTACACCGCTATCTCTATAAACATGGAAATATCTGCACTGCCATCTGTAAAAACATGGAAATACCTATACAGTCATCTGTATAAACATGGAAATATCTACAAAGCCATCTGTATACACATGGAAATATCTACACAGCCATCTGTATAAACATGTAAATATCTACACTGCTATCTCTATAAACATGGAAATATCTACACCGCCATCTCTATAAACATGAAAATATCTACACTGCCATCTCCATAAACATGGAACTAACTACTCCGCCATCTGTATAAACATGGAAACATCTACACCGCCATCTGTGTGAATAAGGAAATATCTACAATGCCATCTGTATAAAGATATAAATATCTGCACCGCGAGCTGTATAAACATGGAAATATCTACATCGCTATCTATTTAAACGTGAAAATACCATCACCGCTATCTGTATAAACATGGAAATATCTACACCGCGATCTGTATAAACATGGAAATAACTTCACCGTGATCTGCATAAACATGGAAATATCTACACCGCTATCTGTATAAACATGGTAATAACTACACCACCATCTATATAAACATGGAAATACCTATACCGCCATCTGTATAAACATGGAAATATCTACAATGCCATCTGTAAAAAGATGGAAATATCTACACTGCAATCTGTATAAACATGGAAATATCTACACCGATATCTGTAAAAATATGGAAATATCTACACCGCTTATCTGTGTAAACATTGAAATATCTACACCGCGATCTGTATAAACATGGAAATATCTACACCGCGATCTGTATAAACATGGAAATATCTACACCGCTATCTGTATAAACATGGAAATATCTACAAAGCTCTCTCTATAAACATGGAAATATCTGCACTGCCATCTGTGTAAACATGGAAACACCTACAAAGTCATCTTTATTAACATGGAAATATCTACAGCGCCATCTCTATAAACATTGACAAATCTACACTGCCATCTGTAAAAACATGGAAATATCCACACAGTCATCTGAATAAACATGGAAATATCTAAACCACCATCTGTATGAACATGGAAATACCCACAATACCATCTGTATACACATGGAAATATCTACACAGACTTCTGTATAAATATGGAAATATCTACACGGCCATCTGTATAAACATGGAATTATCTACACTGCCATCTGTAGAAAGATGGAAATATCTACACCGCTATCTCTATAAATATGGAAATATCTACACCGCCATCTCTATAAACATGAAAATATCTACACTGCCATCTCCATAAAGATGGAAGTATCTACTCCGCCATGTTAATAAACACGGAAATATCTACACCAGCATATGTGTAAACATGGAAATATCTACGCCGCCATCTGTATAAACATGGAAATATCTAGACGGCCATCTGTGTATAGATGGAAATATCAACACCGCCATCTGTACAAACATGGAAATATCTACACCGCTATATCTATAAACATGGAAATATCTGCTCTGCCATCTGTAAAAACATGGAAATACCTATACAGTCATCTGTATAAACATGGAAATATCTACAAAGCCATCTGTGTACACATGGAAATATCTACACCGCCATCTGTATAAACATGTAAATATCTACACTGCTATCTCTATAAACATGGAAATATCTACACCGCCATCTCTATAAACATGAAAATATCTACACTGCCATCTCCATAAACATGGAACTAACTACTCCGCCATCTGTATAAACATGGAAACATCTACACCGCCATCTGTGTGAATAAGGAAATATCTACAATGCCATCTGTATAAAGATATAAATATCTGCACCGCGAGCTGTATAAACATGGAAATATCTACATCGCTATCTATTTAAACGTGAAAATACCATCACCGCTATCGGTATAAACATGGAAATATCTACAACGCCATCTCTATAAACATGGAAATATCTACACCGCTATGTCTATAAACATGGAAATACCTACACCGCTATCTCTATAAACATGGAAATATCTACACCAATATCTGTAAAAACATGGAAATATCTACACCGCTATCTGTATAAACATGGAAATATCTGCACCGCGATCTGTATAAACATGGAAATAACTTCACCGTGATCTGCATAAACATGGAAATATCTACACCGCTATCTGTATAAACATGGAAATATCTACAAAGCTCTCTCTATAAACATGGAAATATCGGCACCGACATCTGTATAAACATGGAAATACCTACAAAGTCATCTGTATAAACTTGGAAATATCTACAGCGCCATCTCTATAAACATTGACAAATCTACACTGCCATCTGTAAAAACATGGAAATATCCACACAGTCATCTGAATAAACATGGAAATATCTAAACCACCATCTGTATAATCATGGAAATACCTACAATACCATCTGTATACACATGGAAATATCTACACAGACTTCTGTATAAATATGGAAATATCTACACTGCCATCTGTATAAACATGGAATTACCTACAGTGCCATCTGTAGAAAGATGGAAATATCTACACCGCTATCTCTATAAATATGGAAATATCTACACCGCCATCTCTATAAACATGAAAATATCTAAACTGACATCTCCATAAAGATGGAAGTATCTACTCCACCATGTTAATAAACACGGAAATATCTACACCACCATATGTGTAAACATGGAAATATCTACGCCGCCAAATGTATAAACATGGAAATATCTAGACGGCCATCTGTGTATAGATGGAAATATCAACACCGCCATATGTACAAACATGGAAATATCTACACCGCTATCTCTATAAACATGGAAATATCTGCACTGCCATCTGTAAAAACATGGAAATACCTATACAGTCATCTGTATAAACATGGAAATATCTACAAAGCCATCTTTATACACATGGAAATATCTACACAACCATCTGTATAAAAATGTAAATATCTACACTGCTATCTCTATAAACATGGAAATATATACACCGCCATCTCTATAAACATGAAAATATCTACACTGCCATCTCCATAAACATGGAACTAACTACTCCGCCATCTGTATAAACATGGAAACATCTACACCGCCATCTGTGTGAATAAGGAAATATCTACAATGCCATCTGTATAAAGATATAAATATCTGCACCGCGAGCTGTATAAACATGGAAATAACTACATCGCTATCTATTTAAACGTGAAAATACCATCACCGCTATCGGTATAAACATGGAAATATCTACAACGCCATCTATATAAACATGGAAATGTCTACACCGCTATGTCTATAAACATGGAAATACCTACACCGCTATCTCTATAAACATGGAAATATCTACACCAATATCTGTAAAAACATGGAAATATCTACACCGCTATCTGTATAAACATGGAAATATCTACACCGCGATCTGTATAAACATGGAAATATCTTCACCGTGATCTGCATGAACATGGAAATATCTACACCGCTGTATGTATAAACATGGTAATATCTACACCACCATCTATATAAACATGGAAATATCTACACCGCCATCTGTATAAACATGGAAATATCTACAATGCCATCTGTAGAAAGATGGAAATATCTACACTGCAATCTGTATAAACATGGAAATATCTACACCGATATCTGTATAAATATGGAAATATCTACACCGCTATCTGTATAAACACTGAAATATCTACACCGCGATCTGTATAAACATGGAAATATCTACACCGCGATCTGTATAAACATGGAAATATCTACACCGCTATCTGTATAAACATGGAAATATCTACAAGCTCTCTCTATAAATATGGAAATATCTTCACCGCCATCTGTATAAACATGGAAATAACTACAAAGTCATCTGTATAAACATGGAAATATCTACAGCGCCATCTCTATAAACATTGACAAATCTACACTGCCATCTGTAAAAACATGGAAATATCCACACAGTCTTCTGAATAAACATGGAAATATCTACACCACCATCTGTATAAACATGGAAATACCTACAATACCATCTGTATACACATGGAAATATCTACACAGACTTCTGTATAAATATGGAAATATCTACACGGCCATCTGTATAAACATGGAATTATCTACAGTGCCATCTGTAGAAAGATGGAAATATCTACACCGCTATCTCTATAAATATGGAAATATCTACACCGCCATCTCTATAAACATGAAAATATCTACACTGCCATCTCCATAAAGATGGAAGTATCTACTCCGCCATGTTAATAAACACGGAAATATCTACACCACCATATGTGTAAACATGGAAATATCTACGCCGCCATCTGTATAAACATGGAAATATCTAGACGGCCATCTGTGTATAGATGGAAATATCAACACCGCCATATGTACAAACATGGAAATATCTACACCGCTATCTCTATAAACATGGAAATATCTGCACTGCCATCTGTAAAAACATGGTAATACCTATACAGTCATCTGTATAAACATGGAAATATCTACAAAGCCATCTGTATACACATGGAAATATCTACACAGCCATCTGTATAAACATGTAAATATCTACACTGCTATCTCTATAAACATGGAAATATCTACACCGCCATCTCTATAAACATGAAATTATGTACACTGCCATCTCCATAAACATGGAACTAACTACTCCGCCATCTGTATAAACATGGAAACATCTACAACGCCATCTGTGTGAATAAGGAAATATCTACAATGTCATCTGTATAAAGATATAAATATCTGCACCGCGAGCTGTATAAACATGGAAATATCTACATCGCTCTCTATTTAAACGTGGAAATACCAACACCGCTATCGGTATAAACATGGAAATATCTACAACGCCATCTATATAAACATGGAAATATCTACACCGCTATGTCTATAAACATGGAAATACCTACACAGCTATCTCAATAAACATGGAAATATCTACACCAATATCTGTAAAAACATGGAAATATCTACACCGCTATCTGTATAAACATGGAAATATCTACACCGCGATCTGTATAAACATGGAAATAACTTCACCGTGATCTGCATAAACATGGAAATATCTACACCGCTATCTGTATAAACATGGTAATATCTACACCACCATCTATATAAACATGGAAATATCTACACCGCCATCTGTATAAACATGGAAATATTTACAATGCCATCTGTAGAAAGATGGAAATATCTATACCGCAATCTGTATAAACATGTAAATATCTACACCGATATCTGTAAAAATATGGACATATCTACACCGCTATCTGTATAAACATTGAAATATCTACACCGCGATCTGTATAAACATGGAAATATCTACACCGCGATCTGTATAAACATGGAAATATCTACACCGCTATCTGTATAAACATGGAAATATCTACAAAGCTCTCTCTATAAACATGGAAATATCTGCACCGCCATCTGTATAAACATGGAAATACCTACAAAGTCATCTTTATAAACACGGAAATATCTACAGCGCCATCTCTATAAACATTGACAAATCTACACTGCCATCAGTAAAAACATGGAAATATCCACACAGTCATCTGAATAAACATGGAAATATCTAAACCACCATCTGTATAAACATGGAAATACCTACAATACCATCTGTATACACATGGAAATATCTACACAGACTTCTGTATAAATATGGAAATATCTACACGGCCATCTGTATAAACATGGAATTATCTACAGTGCCATCTGTAGAAAGATGGAAATATCTACACCGCTATCTCTATAAATATGGAAATATCTACACCGCCATCTCTATAAACATGAAAATATCTACACTGCCATCTCCATAAAGATGGAAGTATCTACTCCGCCATGTTAATAAACACGGAAATATCTACACCACCATATGTGTAAACATGGAAATATCTACGCCGCCATCTGTATAAACATGGAAATATCTAGACGGCCATCTGTGTATAGATGGAAATATCAACACCGCCATATGTACAAACATGGAAATATCTACACCGCTATCTCTATAAACATGGAAATATCTGCACTGCCATCTGTAAAAACATGGTAATACCTATACAGTCATCTGTATAAACATGGAAATATCTACAAAGCCATCTGTATACACATGGAAATATCTACACAGCCATCTGTATAAACATGTAAATATCTACACTGCTATCTCTATAACCATGGAAATATCTACACCGCCATCTCTATAAACATGAAATTATGTACACTGCCATCTCCATAAACATGGAACTAACTACTCCGCCATCTGTATAAACATGGAAACATCTACAACGCCATCTGTGTGAATAAGGAAATATCTACAATGTCATCTGTATAAAGATATAAATATCTGCACCGCGAGCTGTATAAACATGGAAATATCTACATCGCTCTCTATTTAAACGTGGAAATACCAACACCGCTATCGGTATAAACATGGAAATATCTACAACGCCATCTATATAAACATGGAAATATCTACACCGCTATGTCTATAAACATGGAAATACCTACACAGCTATCTCAATAAACATGGAAATATCTACACCAATATCTGTAAAAACATGGAAATATCTACACCGCTATCTGTATAAACATGGAAATATCTACACCGCGATCTGTATAAACATGGAAATAACTTCACCGTGATCTGCATAAACATGGAAATATCTACACCGCTATCTGTATAAACATGGTAATATCTACACCACCATCTATATAAACATGGAAATATCTACACCGCCATCTGTATAAACATGGAAATACTTACAATGCCATCTGTAGAAAGATGGAAATATCTATACCGCAATCTGTATAAACATGTAAATATCTACACCGATATCTGTAAAAATATGGACATATCTACACCGCTATCTGTATAAACATTGAAATATCTACACTGCGATCTGTATAAACATGGAAATATCTACACCGCGATCTGTATAAACATGGAAATATCTACACCGCTATCTGTATAAACATGGAAATATCTACAAAGCTCTCTCTATAAACATGGAAATATCTGCACCGCCATCTGTATAAACATGGAAATACCTACAAAGTCATCTTTATAAACACGGAAATATCTACAGCGCCATCTCTATAAACATTGACAAATCTACACTTCCATCAGTAAAAACATGGAAATATCCACACAGTCATCTGAATAAACATGGAAATATCTAAACCACCATCTGTATAAACATGGAAATACCTACAATACCATCTGTATACACATGGAAATATCTACACAGACTTCTGTATAAATATGGAAATATCTACACGGCCATCTGTATAAACATGGAATTATCTACAGTGCCATCTGTAGAAAGATGGAAATATCTACACCGCTATCTCTATAAATATGGAAATATCTACACCGCCATCTCTATAAACATGAAAATATCCACACTGCCATCTCCATAAAGATGGAAGTATCTACTCCGCCATGTTAATAAACAAGGAAATATCTACACCACCATCTGTGTAAACATGGAAATATCTACGCCGCCATCTGTATAAACATGGAAATATCTAGACGGCCATCTGTGTATAGATGGAAATATCAACACCGCCATCTATACAAACATGGAAAAATCTACACCGCTATCTCTATAAACATGGAAATATCTGCACTGCCATCTGTAAAAACATGGAAATACCTATACAGTCATCTGTATAAACATGGAAATATCTACAATGCCTTCTGTATACACCTGGAAATATCTACACAGACATCTGCATAAACATGTAAATATCTACACTGCTATCTCTATAAACATTGAAATATCTACACCGCCATCTCTATAAACATGAAAATATCTACACTGCCATCTCCATAAACATGGAACTAACTACTCCGCCATCTGTATAAACATGGAAACATCTACACCGCCATCTGTGTGAATAAGGTAATATCTACAATGCCATCTGTATAAAGATATAAATATCTGCACCGCGAGCTGTATAAACATGGAAATATCTACATCGTTATCTATTTAAACGTGGAAATAGCAACACCGCTATTGGTATAAACATGGAAATATCTACAACGCCATCTATATAAACATGGAAATATCTACACCGCTATGTCTATAAACATGGAAATACCTACACAGCTATCTCTATAAACATGGAAATATCTACACCAATATCTGTAAAAACATGGAAATATCTACACCGCTATCTGTATAAACATGGAAATATCTACACCGCGATCTGTATAAACATGGAAATAACTTCAACGTGATCTGCATAAACATGGAAATATCTACACCGCGATCTGTATAAACATGGTAATATCTACACCACCATCTATATAAACATGGAAATATCTACACCGCCATCTGCATAAACATGGAAATATCTACAATGCCATCTGTAGAAAGATGGAAATATCTATACCGCAATCTGTAAAACATGTAAATATCTACACCGATATCTGTAAAAATATGGAAATATCTACACCGCTATCTGTATAAACATTGAAATATCTACACCGCGATCTGTATAAACATGGAAATATCTACACCGCGATCTGTATAAACATGGAAATATCTACACCGCGATCTGTATAAACATGGAAATATCTACAAAGCTCTCTCTATAAACATGGAAATATCTGCACCGCCATCTGTATAAACATGGAAATACCTACAAAGTCATCTGTATAAACATGGAAATATCTACAGCGCCATCTCTATAAACATTGACAAATCTACACTGCCATCTGTAAAAACATGGAAATATCCACACAGTCATCTGAATAAACATGGAAATATCTACACCACCATCTGTATAAACATGGAAATACCTACAATACCATCTGTATACACATGGAAATATCTACACAGACTTCTGTATAAATATGGAAATATCTACACGGCCATCTGTATAAACATGGAATTACCTACAGTGCCATCTGTAGAAAGATGGAAATATCTACACCGCTATCTCTATAAACATGGAAATATCTACACCGCCATCTCTATAAACATGAAAATATCTACACTGCCATCTCCATAAACATGGAACTAACTACTCCGCCATCTGTAAAAACATGGAAACATCTACACCGCCATCTGTGTGAATAAGGAAATATCTACAATGTCATCTGTATAAAGATATAAATATCTGCACCGCGAGCTGTATAAACATGGAAATATCTACATCGCTCTCTATTTAAACGTGGAAATACCAACACCGCTATCGGTATAAACATGGAAATATCTACAACGCCATCTATATAAACATGGAAATACCTACACCGCTATGTCTATAAACATGGAAATACCTACACAGCTATCTCAATAAACATGGAAATATCTACACCAATATCTGTAAAAACATGGAAATATCTACACCGCTATCTGTATAAACATGGAAATATCTACACCGCGATCTGTATAAACATGGAAATAACTTCACCGTGATCTGCATAAACATGGAAATATCTACACCGCTATCTGTATAAACATGGTAATATCTACACCACCATCTATATAAACATGGAAATATCTACACCGCCATCTGTATAAACATGGAAATATTTACAATGCCATCTGTAGAAAGATGGAAATATCTATACCGCAATCTGTATAAACATGTAAATATCTACACCGATATCTGTAAAAATATGGACATATCTACACCGCTATCTGTATAAACATTGAAATATCTACACCGCGATCTGTATAAACATGGAAATATCTACACCGCGATCTGTATAAACATGGAAATATCTACACCGCTATCTGTATAAACATGGAAATATCTACAAAGCTCTCTCTATAAACATGGAAATATCTGCACCGCCATCTGTATAAACATGGAAATACCTACAAAGTCATCTTTATAAACACGGAAATATCTACAGCGCCATCTCTATAAACATTGACAAATCTACACTGCCATCAGTAAAAACATGGAAATATCCACACAGTCATCTGAATAAACATGGAAATATCTAAACCACCATCTGTATAAACATGGAAATACCTACAATACCATCTGTATACACATGGAAATATCTACACAGACTTCTGTATAAATATGGAAATATCTACACGGCCATCTGTATAAACATGGAATTATCTACAGTGCCATCTGTAGAAAGATGGAAATATCTACACCGCTATCTCTATAAATATGGAAATATCTACACCGCCATCTCTATAAACATGAAAATATCCACACTGCCATCTCCATAAAGATGGAAGTATCTACTCCGCCATGTTAATAAACAAGGAAATATCTACACCACCATCTGTGTAAACATGGAAATATCTACGCCGCCATCTGTATAAACATGGAAATATCTAGACGGCCATCTGTGTATAGATGGAAATATCAACACCGCCATCTATACAAACATGGAAAAATCTACACCGCTATCTCTATAAACATGGAAATATCTGCACTGCCATCTGTAAAAACATGGAAATACCTATACAGTCATCTGTATAAACATGGAAATATCTACAATGCCTTCTGTATACACCTGGAAATATCTACACAGACATCTGCATAAACATGTAAATATCTACACTGCTATCTCTATAAACATTGAAATATCTACACCGCCATCTCTATAAACATGAAAATATCTACACTGCCATCTCCATAAACATGGAACTAACTACTCCGCCATCTGTATAAACATGGAAACATCTACACCGCCATCTGTGTGAATAAGGTAATATCTACAATGCCATCTGTATAAAGATATAAATATCTGCACCGCGAGCTGTATAAACATGGAAATATCTACATCGTTATCTATTTAAACGTGGAAATAGCAACACCGCTATTGGTATAAACATGGAAATATCTACAACGCCATCTATATAAACATGGAAATATCTACACCGCTATGTCTATAAACATGGAAATACCTACACAGCTATCTCTATAAACATGGAAATATCTACACCAATATCTGTAAAAACATGGAAATATCTACACCGCTATCTGTATAAACATGGAAATATCTACACCGCGATCTGTATAAACATGGAAATAACTTCAACGTGATCTGCATAAACATGGAAATATCTACACCGCGATCTGTATAAACATGGTAATATCTACACCACCATCTATATAAACATGGAAATATCTACACCGCCATCTGCATAAACATGGAAATATCTACAATGCCATCTGTAGAAAGATGGAAATATCTATACCGCAATCTGTAAAACATGTAAATATCTACACCGATATCTGTAAAAATATGGAAATATCTACACCGCTATCTGTATAAACATTGAAATATCTACACCGCGATCTGTATAAACATGGAAATATCTACACCGCGATCTGTATAAACATGGAAATAACTACACCGCGATCTGTATAAACATGGAAATATCTACAAAGCTCTCTCTATAAACATGGAAATATCTGCACCGCCATCTGTATAAACATGGAAATACCTACAAAGTCATCTTTATAAACATGGAAATATCTACAGCGCCATCTCTATAAACATTGACAAATCTACACTGCCATCAGTAAAAACATGGAAATATCCACACAGTCATTTGAATAAACATGGAAATATCTACACCACCATCTATATAAACATGGAAATACCTACAATACCATCTGTATACACATGGAAATATCTACACAGACTTCTGTATAAATATGGAAATATCTACACGGCCATCTGTATAAACATGGAATTATCTACAGTGCCATCTGTAGAAAGATGGAAATATCTACACCGCTATCTCTATAAATATGGAAATATCTACACCGCCATCTTTATAAACATGAAAATATCTACACTGCCATCTCCATAAAGATGGAAGTATCTACTCCGCCATGTTAATAAACACGGAAATATCTACACCACCATCTGTGTAAACATGGAAATATCTACGCCGCCATCTGTATAAACATGGAAATATTTAGACGGCCATCTGTGTATAGATGGAAATATCAACACCGCCATCTATACAAACATGGAAAAATCTACACCGCTATCTCTATAAACATGGAAATATCTGCACTGCCATCTGTAAAAACATGGAAATACCTATACAGTCATCTGTATAAACATGGAAATATCTACAATGCCTTCTGTATACACATGGAAATATCTACACTGACATCTGCATAAACATGTAAATATCTACACTGCTATCTCTATAAACATGGAAATATCTACACCACCATCTCTATAAACATGAAAATATCTACACTGCCATCTCCATAAACATGGAACTAACTACTCCGCCATCTGTATAAACATGGAAACATCTACACCGCCATCTGTGTGAATAAGGTAATATCTACAATGCCATCTGTATAAAGATATAAATATCTGCACCGCGAGCTGTATAAACATGGAAATATCTACATCGCTATCTATTTAAACGTGGAAATACCAACACCGCTATTGGTATAAACATGGAAATATCTACAACGTCATCTATATAAACATGGAAATATCTACACCGCTATGTCTATAACCATGGAAATACCTACACAGCTATCTCTATAAACATGGAAATATCTACACCAATATCTGTAAAAACATGGAAATATCTACACCTCTATCTGTATAAACATGGAAATATCTACACCGCGATCTGTATAAACATGGAAATAACTTCACCGTTATCTGCATAAACATGGAAATATCTACACTGCTATATGTATAAACATGGTAATATCTACACCACCATCTATATAAACATGGAAATATCTACACCGCCATCTGTATAAACATGGAAATATCTACAATGCCATCTGTAGAAAGATGGAAATATCTATACCGCAATCTGTATAAACATGTAAATATCTACACCGATATCTGTAAAAATATGGAAATATCTACACCGCTATCTGTATAAACATTGAAATATCTACACCGCGATCTGTATAAACATGGAAATATCTGAACCGCGATCTGTATAAACATGGAAATATCTACACCGCTATATGTATAAACATGGAAATATCTACAAAGCTCTCTCTATAAAGATGGAAATATCTGCACCGCCATCTGTATAAACATGGAAATACCTGCAAAGTCATCTTTATAAACATGGAAATATCTACAGCGCCATCTCTACAAACATTGACGAATCTACACTGCCATCTGTAAAAACATGGAAATATCCACACAGTCATCTGAATAAACATGGAAATATCTAAACCACCATCTGTATAAACATGGAAATACCTACAATACCATCTGTATACACATGGAAATATCTACACAGACTTCTGTATAAATATGGAAATATCTACACGGCCATCTGTATAAACATGGAATTATCTACAGTGCCATCTGTAGAAAGATGGAAATATCTACACCGCTATCTCTATAAATATGGAAATATCTACACCGCCATCTCTATAAACATGAAAATATCTACACTGCCATCTCCATAAAGATGGAAGTATCTACTCCGCCATGTTAGTAAACACGGAAATATCTACACCACCATCTGTGTAAACATGGAAATAACTACGCCGCCATCTGTATAAACATGGAAATATCTAGACGGCCATCTGTGTATAGATGGAATTATCAACACCGCCATCTATACAAACATGGAAATATCTACACCGCTATCTCTATAAACATGGAAATATCTGCACTGCCATCTGTAAAAACATGGAAATACCTATACAGTCATCTGTATAAACATGGAAATATCTACAAAGCCATCTGTATACACATGGAAATATCTACACAGCCATCTGTATAAACATGTAAATATCTACACTGCTATCTCTATAAACATGGAAATATCTACACCGCCATCTCTATAAACATGAAAATATCTACACTGCCATCTCCATAAACATGGAACTAACTACTCCGCCATCTGTATAAACATGGAAACATCTACACCGCCATCTGTGTGAATAAGGAAATATCTACAATGCCATCTGTATAAAGATATAAATATCTGCACCGCGAGCTGTATAAACATGGAAATATCTACACCGCTATCTGTATAAACATGGAAATATCTACAAAGCTCTCTCTATAAATATGGAAATATCTTCACCGCCATCTGTATAAACATGGAAATACCTACAAAGTCATCTGTATAAACATGGAAATATCTACAGCGCCATCTCTATAAACATTGACAAATCTACACTGCCATCTGTAAAAACATGGAAATATCCACACAGTCTTCTGAATAAACATGGAAATATCTACACCACCATCTGTATAAACATGGAAATACCTACAATACCATCTGTATACACATGGAAATATCTACACAGACTTCTGTATAAATATGGAAATATCTACACGGCCATCTGTATAAACATGGAATTATCTACAGTGCCATCTGTAGAAAGATGGAAATATCTACACCGCTATCTCTATAAATATGGAAATATCTACACCGCCATCTCTATAAACATGAAAATATCTACACTGCCATCTCCATAAAGATGGAAGTATCTACTCCGCCATGTTAATAAACACGGAAATATCTACACCACCATATGTGTAAACATGGAAATATCTACGCCGCCATCTGTATAAACATGGAAATATCTAGACGGCCATCTGTGTATAGATGGAAATATCAACACCGCCATATGTACAAACATGGAAATATCTACACCGCTATCTCTATAAACATGGAAATATCTGCACTGCCATCTGTAAAAACATGGTAATACCTATACAGTCATCTGTATAAACATGGAAATATCTACAAAGCCATCTGTATACACATGGAAATATCTACACAGCCATCTGTATAAACATGTAAATATCTACACTGCTATCTCTATAAACATGGAAATATCTACACCGCCATCTCTATAAACATGAAATTATGTACACTGCCATCTCCATAAACATGGAACTAACTACTCCGCCATCTGTATAAACATGGAAACATCTACAACGCCATCTGTGTGAATAAGGAAATATCTACAATGTCATCTGTATAAAGATATAAATATCTGCACCGCGAGCTGTATAAACATGGAAATATCTACATCGCTCTCTATTTAAACGTGGAAATACCAACACCGCTATCGGTATAAACATGGAAATATCTACAACGCCATCTATATAAACATGGAAATACCTACACCGCTATGTCTATAAACATGGAAATACCTACACAGCTATCTCAATAAACATGGAAATATCTACACCAATATCTGTAAAAACATGGAAATATCTACACCGCTATCTGTATAAACATGGAAATATCTACACCGCGATCTGTATAAACATGGAAATAACTTCACCGTGATCTGCATAAACATGGAAATATCTACACCGCTATCTGTATAAACATGGTAATATCTACACCACCATCTATATAAACATGGAAATATCTACACCGCCATCTGTATAAACATGGAAATATTTACAATGCCATCTGTAGAAAGATGGAAATATCTATACCGCAATCTGTATAAACATGTAAATATCTACACCGATATCTGTAAAAATATGGACATATCTACACCGCTATCTGTATAAACATTGAAATATCTACACCGCGATCTGTATAAACATGGAAATATCTACACCGCGATCTGTATAAACATGGAAATATCTACACCGCTATCTGTATAAACATGGAAATATCTACAAAGCTCTCTCTATAAACATGGAAATATCTGCACCGCCATCTGTATAAACATGGAAATACCTACAAAGTCATCTTTATAAACACGGAAATATCTACAGCGCCATCTCTATAAACATTGACAAATCTACACTGCCATCAGTAAAAACATGGAAATATCCACACAGTCATCTGAATAAACATGGAAATATCTAAACCACCATCTGTATAAACATGGAAATACCTACAATACCATCTGTATACACATGGAAATATCTACACAGACTTCTGTATAAATATGGAAATATCTACACGGCCATCTGTATAAACATGGAATTATCTACAGTGCCATCTGTAGAAAGATGGAAATATCTACACCGCTATCTCTATAAATATGGAAATATCTACACCGCCATCTCTATAAACATGAAAATATCCACACTGCCATCTCCATAAAGATGGAAGTATCTACTCCGCCATGTTAATAAACAAGGAAATATCTACACCACCATCTGTGTAAACATGGAAATATCTACGCCGCCATCTGTATAAACATGGAAATATCTAGACGGCCATCTGTGTATAGATGGAAATATCAACACCGCCATCTATACAAACATGGAAAAATCTACACCGCTATCTCTATAAACATGGAAATATCTGCACTGCCATCTGTAAAAACATGGAAATACCTATACAGTCATCTGTATAAACATGGAAATATCTACAATGCCTTCTGTATACACCTGGAAATATCTACACAGACATCTGCATAAACATGTAAATATCTACACTGCTATCTCTATAAACATTGAAATATCTACACCGCCATCTCTATAAACATGAAAATATCTACACTGCCATCTCCATAAACATGGAACTAACTACTCCGCCATCTGTATAAACATGGAAACATCTACACCGCCATCTGTGTGAATAAGGTAATATCTACAATGCCATCTGTATAAAGATATAAATATCTGCACCGCGAGCTGTATAAACATGGAAATATCTACATCGTTATCTATTTAAACGTGGAAATAGCAACACCGCTATTGGTATAAACATGGAAATATCTACAACGCCATCTATATAAACATGGAAATATCTACACCGCTATGTCTATAAACATGGAAATACCTACACAGCTATCTCTAAAAACATGGAAATATCTACACCAATATCTGTAAAAACATGGAAATATCTACACCGCTATCTGTATAAACATGGAAATATCTACACCGCGATCTGTATAAACATGGAAATAACTTCAACGTGATCTGCATAAACATGGAAATATCTACACCGCGATCTGTATAAACATGGTAATATCTACACCACCATCTATATAAACATGGAAATATCTACACCGCCATCTGCATAAACATGGAAATATCTACAATGCCATCTGTAGAAAGATGGAAATATCTATACCGCAATCTGTAAAACATGTAAATATCTACACCGATATCTGTAAAAATATGGAAATATCTACACCGCTATCTGTATAAACATTGAAATATCTACACCGCGATCTGTATAAACATGGAAATATCTACACCGCGATCTGTATAAATATGGAAATATCTACACCGCGATCTGTATAAACATGGAAATATCTACAAAGCTCTCTCTATAAACATGGAAATATCTGCACCGCCATCTGTATAAACATGGAAATACCTACAAAGTCATCTTTATAAACATGGAAATATCTACAGCGCCATCTCTATAAACATTGACAAATCTACACTGCCATCAGTAAAAACATGGAAATATCCACACAGTCATTTGAATAAACATGGAAATATCTAAACCACCATCTGTATAAACATGGAAATACCTACAATACCATCTGTATACACATGGAAATATCTACACAGACTTCTGTATAAATATGGAAATATCTACACGGCCATCTGTATAAACATGGAATTATCTACAGTGCCATCTGTAGAAAGATGGAAATATCTACACCGCTATCTCTATAAATATGGAAATATCTACACCGCCATCTTTATAAACATGAAAATATCTACACTGCCATCTCCATAAAGATGGAAGTATCTACTCCGCCATGTTAATAAACACGGAAATATCTACACCACCATCTGTGTAAACATGGAAATATCTACGCCGCCATCCGTATAAACATGGAAATATCTAGACGGCCATCTGTGTATAGATGGAAATATCAACACCGCCATCTATACAAACATGGAAAAATCTACACCGCTATCTCTATAAACATGGAAATATCTGCACTGCCATCTGTAAAAACATGGAAATACCTATACAGTCATCTGTATAAACATGGAAATATCTACAATGCCTTCTGTATACACATGGAAGTATCTACACTGACATCTGCATAAACATGTAAATATCTACACTGCTATCTCTATAAACATGGAAATATCTACACCGCCATCTCTATAAACATGAAAATATCTACACTGCCATCTCCATAAACATGGAACTAACTACTCCGCCATCTGTATAAACATGGAAACATCTACACCGCCATCTGTGTGAATAAGGTAATATCTACAATGCCATCTGTATAAAGATATAAATATCTGCACCGCGAGCTGTATAAACATGGAAATATCTACATCGCTATCTATTTAAACGTGGAAATACCAACACCGCTATTGGTATAAACATGGAAATATCTACAACGTCATCTATATAAACATGGAAATATCTACACCGCTATGTCTATAACCATGGAAATACCTACACAGCTATCTCTATAAACATGGAAATATCTACACCAATATCTGTAAAAACATGGAAATATCTACACCGCTATCTGTATAAACATGGAAATATCTACTCCGCGATCCGTATAAACATGGAAATAACTTCACCGTTATCTGCATAAACATGGAAATATCTACACCGCTATCTGTATAAACATGGTAATATCTACACCACCATCTATATAAACATGGAAATATCTACACCGCCTTCTGTATAAACATGGAAATATCTACAATGCCATCTGTAGAAAGATGGAAATATCTATACCGCAATCTGTATAAACATGTAAATATCTACACCGATATCTGTAAAAATATGGAAATATCTACACCGCTATCTGTATAAACATTGAAATATCTACACCGCGATCTGTATAAACATGGAAATATCTGAACCGCGATCTGTATAAACATGGAAATATCTACACCGCTATATGTATAAACATGGAAATATCTACAAAGCTCTCTCTATAAACATGGAAATATCTGCACCGCCATCTGTATAAACATGTAAATACCTGCAAAGTCATCTTTATAAACATGGAAATATCTACAGCGCCATCTCTACAAACATTGACGAATCTACACTGCCATCTGTAAAAACATGGAAATATCCACACAGTCATCTGAATAAACATGGAAATATCTAAACCACCATCTGTATAAACATGGAAATACCTACAATACCATCTGTATACACATGGAAATATCTACACAGACTTCTGTATAAATATGGAAATATCTACACGGCCATCTGTATAAACATGGAATTATCTACAGTGCCATCTGTAGAAAGATGGAAATATCTACACCGCTATCTCTATAAATATGGAAATATCTACACCGCCATCTCTATAAACATGAAAATATCTACACTGCCATCTCCATAAAGATGGAAGTATCTACTCCGCCATGTTAGTAAACACGGAAATATCTACACCACCATCTGTGTAAACATGGAAATAACTACGCCGCCATCTGTATAAACATGGAAATATCTTGACGGCCATCTGTGTATAGATGGAAATATCAACACCGCCATCTATACAAACATGGAAATATCTACACCGCTATCTCTATAAACATGGAAATATCTGCACTGCCATCTGTAAAAACATGGAAATACCTATACAGTCATCTGTATAAACATGGAAATATCTACAAAGCCATCTGTATACACATGGAAATATCTACACAGCCATCTGTATAAACATGTAAATATCTACACTGCTATCTCTATAAACATGGAAATATCTACACCGCCATCTCTATAAACATGAAAATATCTACACTGCCATCTCCATAAACATGGAACTAACTACTCCGCCATCTGTATAAACATGGAAACATCTACACCGCCATCTGTGTGAATAAGGAAATATCTACAATGCCATCTGTATAAAGATATAAATATCTGCACCGCGAGCTGTATAAACATGGAAATATCTACATCGCTATCTATTTAAACGTGAAAATACCATCACCGCTATCGGTATAAACATGGAAATATCTACAACGCCATCTATATAAACATGGAAATATCTACACCGCTATGTCAATAAACATGGAAATACCTACACCGCTATCTCTATAAACATGGAAATATCTACACCAATATCTGTAAAAACATGGAAATATCTACACCGCTATCTGTATAAACATGGAAATATCTACACCGCGATCTGTATAAACATGGAAATAACTTCACCGTGATCTGCATAAACATGGAAATATCTACACCGCTATCTGTATAAACATGGTAATATCTACACCACCATCTATATAAACATGGAAATATCTACACCGCCATCTGTATAAACATGGAAATATCTACAATGCCATCTGTAGAAAGATGGAAATATCTACACCGCAATCTGTATAAACATGGAAATATCTACACCGATATCTGTAAAAATATGGAAATATCTACACCGCTATCTGTATAAACATTGAAATATCTACACCGCGATCTGTATAAACATGGAAATATCTAAACCGCGATCTGTATAAACATGGAAATATCTACACCGCTATCTGTGTAAACATGGAAATATCTACAAAGCTCTCTCTATAAACATGGAAATATCTGCACCGCCATCTGTATAAACATGGAAATACCTACAAAGTCATCTTTATAAACATGGAAATATCTACAGCGCCATCTCTACAAACATTGACAAATCCACACTGCCATCTGTAAAAACATGGAAATATCCACACAGTCATCTGAATAAACATGGAAATATCTAAACCACCATCTGTATAAACATGGAAATACCTACAATACCATCTGTATACACATGGAAATATCTACACAGACTTCTGTATAAATATGGAAATATCTACACGGCCATCTGTATAAACATGGAATTATCTACAGTGCCATCTGTAGAAAGATGGAAATATCTACACCGCTATCTCTATAAATATGGAAATATCTACACCACCATCTCTATAAACATGAAAATATCTACACTGCCATCTCCATAAAGATGGAAGTATCTACTCCGCCATGTTAGTAAACACGGAAATATCTACACCACCATCTGTGTAAACATGGAAATAACTACGCCGCCATCTGTATAAACATGGAAATATCTAGACGGCCATCTGTGTATAGATGGAAATATCAACACCGCCATCTATACAAACATGGAAACATCTACACCGCCATCTGTGTGAATAAGGTAATATCTACAATGCCATCTGTATAAAGATATAAATATCTGCACCGCGAGCTGTATAAACATGGAAATATCTACATCGTTATCTATTTAAACGTGGAAATAGCAACACCGCTATTGGTATAAACATGGAAATATCTACAACGCCATCTATATAAACATGGAAATATCTACACCGCTATGTCTATAAACATGGAAATACCTACACAGCTATCTCTATAAACATGGAAATATCTACACCAATATCTGTAAAAACATGGAAATATCTACACCGCTATCTGTATAAACATGGAAATATCTACACCGCGATCTGTATAAACATGGAAATAACTTCAACGTGATCTGCATAAACATGGAAATATCTACACCGCGATCTGTATAAACATGGTAATATCTACACCACCATCTATATAAACATGGAAATATCTACACCGCCATCTGCATAAACATGGAAATATCTACAATGCCATCTGTAGAAAGATGGAAATATCTATACCGCAATCTGTAAAACATGTAAATATCTACACCGATATCTGTAAAAATATGGAAATATCTACACCGCTATCTGTATAAACATTGAAATATCTACACCGCGATCTGTATAAACATGGAAATATCTACACCGCGATCTGTATAAACATGGAAATAACTACACCGCGATCTGTATAAACATGGAAATATCTACAAAGCTCTCTCTATAAACATGGAAATATCTGCACCGCCATCTGTATAAACATGGAAATACCTACAAAGTCATCTTTATAAACATGGAAATATCTACAGCGCCATCTCTATAAACATTGACAAATCTACACTGCCATCAGTAAAAACATGGAAATATCCACACAGTCATTTGAATAAACATGGAAATATCTACACCACCATCTATATAAACATGGAAATACCTACAATACCATCTGTATACACATGGAAATATCTACACAGACTTCTGTATAAATATGGAAATATCTACACGGCCATCTGTATAAACATGGAATTATCTACAGTGCCATCTGTAGAAAGATGGAAATATCTACACCGCTATCTCTATAAATATGGAAATATCTACACCGCCATCTTTATAAACATGAAAATATCTACACTGCCATCTCCATAAAGATGGAAGTATCTACTCCGCCATGTTAATAAACACGGAAATATCTACACCACCATCTGTGTAAACATGGAAATATCTACGCCACCATCTGTATAAACATGGAAATATTTAGACGGCCATCTGTGTATAGATGGAAATATCAACACCGCCATCTATACAAACATGGAAAAATCTACACCGCTATCTCTATAAACATGGAAATATCTGCACTGCCATCTGTAAAAACATGGAAATACCTATACAGTCATCTGTATAAACATGGAAATATCTACAATGCCTTCTGTATACACATGGAAATATCTACACTGACATCTGCATAAACATGTAAATATCTACACTGCTATCTCTATAAACATGGAAATATCTACACCACCATCTCTATAAACATGAAAATATCTACACTGCCATCTCCATAAACATGGAACTAACTACTCCGCCATCTGTATAAACATGGAAACATCTACACCGCCATCTGTGTGAATAAGGTAATATCTACAATGCCATCTGTATAAAGATATAAATATCTGCACCGCGAGCTGTATAAACATGGAAATATCTACATCGCTATCTATTTAAACGTGGAAATACCAACACCGCTATTGGTATAAACATGGAAATATCTACAACGTCATCTATATAAACATGGAAATATCTACACCGCTATGTCTATAACCATGGAAATACCTACACAGCTATCTCTATAAACATGGAAATATCTACACCAATATCTGTAAAAACATGGAAATATCTACACCGCTATCTGTATAAACATGGAAATATCTACACCGCGATCTGTATAAACATGGAAATAACTTCACCGTTATCTGCATAAACATGGAAATATCTACACTGCTATCTGTATAAACATGGTAATATCTACA
Source organism: Pan paniscus (assembly GCF_029289425.2). Lineage (NCBI taxonomy): Eukaryota > Metazoa > Chordata > Mammalia > Primates > Hominidae > Pan > Pan paniscus. The sequence goes on from NC_073256.2 coordinate 3,885,928, forward strand.
CCACCATCTATATAAACATGGAAATATCTACACCGCCATCTGTATAAACATGGAAATATCTACAATGCCATCTGTAGAAAGATGGAAATATCTATACCGCAATCTGTATAAACATGTAAATATCTACACCGATATCTGTAAAAATATGGAAATATCTACACCGCTATCTGTATAAACATTGAAATATCTACACCGCGATCTGTATAAACATGGAAATATCTGAACCGCGATCTGTATAAACATGGAAATATCTACACCGCTATATGTATAAACATGGAAATATCTACAAAGCTCTCTCTATAAACATGGAAATATCTGCACCGCCATCTGTATAAACATGGAAATACCTGCAAAGTCATCTTTATAAACATGGAAATATCTACAGCGCCATCTCTACAAACATTGACGAATCTACACTGCCATCTGTAAAAACATGGAAATATCCACACAGTCATCTGAATAAACATGGAAATATCTAAACCACCATCTGTATAAACATGGAAATACCTACAATACCATCTGTATACACATGGAAATATCTACACAGACTTCTGTATAAATATGGAAATATCTACACGGCCATCTGTATAAACATGGAATTATCTACAGTGCCATCTGTAGAAAGATGGAAATATCTACACCGCTATCTCTATAAATATGGAAATATCTACACCGCCATCTCTATAAACATGAAAATATCTACACTGCCATCTCCATAAAGATGGAAGTATCTACTCCGCCATGTTAGTAAACACGGAAATATCTACACCACCATCTGTGTAAACATGGAAATAACTACGCCGCCATCTGTATAAACATGGAAATATCTAGACGGCCATCTGTGTATAGATGGAAATATCAACACCGCCATCTATACAAACATGGAAATATCTACACCGCTATCTCTATAAACATGGAAATATCTGCACTGCCATCTGTAAAAACATGGAAATACCTATACAGTCATCTGTATAAACATGGAAATATCTACAAAGCCATCTGTATACACATGGAAATATCTACACAGCCATCTGTATAAACATGTAAATATCTACACTGCTATCTCTATAAACATGGAAATATCTACACCGCCATCTCTATAAACATGAAAATATCTACACTGCCATCTCCATAAACATGGAACTAACTACTCCGCCATCTGTATAAACATGGAAACATCTACACCGCCATCTGTGTGAATAAGGAAATATCTACAATGCCATCTGTATAAAGATATAAATATCTGCACCGCGAGCTGTATAAACATGGAAATATCTACACCGCTATCTGTATAAACATGGAAATATCTACAAAGCTCTCTCTATAAATATGGAAATATCTTCACCGCCATCTGTATAAACATGGAAATACCTACAAAGTCATCTGTATAAACATGGAAATATCTACAGCGCCATCTCTATAAACATTGACAAATCTACACTGCCATCTGTAAAAACATGGAAATATCCACACAGTCTTCTGAATAAACATGGAAATATCTACACCACCATCTGTATAAACATGGAAATACCTACAATACCATCTGTATACACATGGAAATATCTACACAGACTTCTGTATAAATATGGAAATATTTACACGGCCATCTGTATAAACATGGAATTATCTACAGTGCCATCTGTAGAAAGATGGAAATATCTACACCGCTATCTCTATAAATATGGAAATATCTACACCGCCATCTCTATAAACATGAAAATATCTACACTGCCATCTCCATAAAGATGGAAGTATCTACTCCGCCATGTTAATAAACACGGAAATATCTACACCACCATATGTGTAAACATGGAAATATCTACGCCGCCATCTGTATAAACATGGAAATATCTAGACGGCCATCTGTGTATAGATGGAAATATCAACACCGCCATATGTACAAACATGGAAATATCTACACCGCTATCTCTATAAACATGGAAATATCTGCACTGCCATCTGTAAAAACATGGTAATACCTATACAGTCATCTGTATAAACATGGAAATATCTACAAAGCCATCTGTATACACATGGAAATATCTACACAGCCATCTGTATAAACATGTAAATATCTACACTGCTATCTCTATAAACATGGAAATATCTACACCGCCATCTCTATAAACATGAAATTATGTACACTGCCATCTCCATAAACATGGAACTAACTACTCCGCCATCTGTATAAACATGGAAACATCTACAACGCCATCTGTGTGAATAAGGAAATATCTACAATGTCATCTGTATAAAGATATAAATATCTGCACCGCGAGCTGTATAAACATGGAAATATCTACATCGCTCTCTATTTAAACGTGGAAATACCAACACCGCTATCGGTATAAACATGGAAATATCTACAACGCCATCTATATAAACATGGAAATACCTACACCGCTATGTCTATAAACATGGAAATACCTACACAGCTATCTCAATAAACATGGAAATATCTACACCAATATCTGTAAAAACATGGAAATATCTACACCGCTATCTGTATAAACATGGAAATATCTACACCGCGATCTGTATAAACATGGAAATAACTTCACCGTGATCTGCATAAACATGGAAATATCTACACCGCTATCTGTATAAACATGGTAATATCTACACCACCATCTATATAAACATGGAAATATCTACACCGCCATCTGTATAAACATGGAAATATTTACAATGCCATCTGTAGAAAGATGGAAATATCTATACCGCAATCTGTATAAACATGTAAATATCTACACCGATATCTGTAAAAATATGGACATATCTACACCGCTATCTGTATAAACATTGAAATATCTACACCGCGATCTGTATAAACATGGAAATATCTACACCGCGATCTGTATAAACATGGAAATATCTACACCGCTATCTGTATAAACATGGAAATATCTACAAAGCTCTCTCTATAAACATGGAAATATCTGCACCGCCATCTGTATAAACATGGAAATACCTACAAAGTCATCTTTATAAACACGGAAATATCTACAGCGCCATCTCTATAAACATTGACAAATCTACACTGCCATCAGTAAAAACATGGAAATATCCACACAGTCATCTGAATAAACATGGAAATATCTAAACCACCATCTGTATAAACATGGAAATACCTACAATACCATCTGTATACACATGGAAATATCTACACAGACTTCTGTATAAATATGGAAATATCTACACGGCCATCTGTATAAACATGGAATTATCTACAGTGCCATCTGTAGAAAGATGGAAATATCTACACCGCTATCTCTATAAATATGGAAATATCTACACCGCCATCTCTATAAACATGAAAATATCCACACTGCCATCTCCATAAAGATGGAAGTATCTACTCCGCCATGTTAATAAACAAGGAAATATCTACACCACCATCTGTGTAAACATGGAAATATCTACGCCGCCATCTGTATAAACATGGAAATATCTAGACGGCCATCTGTGTATAGATGGAAATATCAACACCGCCATCTATACAAACATGGAAAAATCTACACCGCTATCTCTATAAACATGGAAATATCTGCACTGCCATCTGTAAAAACATGGAAATACCTATACAGTCATCTGTATAAACATGGAAATATCTACAATGCCTTCTGTATACACCTGGAAATATCTACACAGACATCTGCATAAACATGTAAATATCTACATTGCTATCTCTATAAACATTGAAATATCTACACCGCCATCTCTATAAACATGGAAATATCTACACCGCGATCTGTATAAACATGGAAATATCTACACCGCTATCTGTATAAACATGGAAATATCTACAAAGCTCTCTCTATAAACATGGAAATATCTGCACCGCCATCTGTATAAACATGGAAATACCTACAAAGTCATCTTTATAAACACGGAAATATCTACAGCGCCATCTCTATAAACATTGACAAATCTACACTGCCATCAGTAAAAACATGGAAATATCCACACAGTCATTTGAATAAACATGGAAATATCTAAACCACCATCTGTATAAACATGGAAATACCTACAATACCATCTGTATACACATGGAAATATCTACACAGACTTCTGTATAAATATGGAAATATCTACACGGCCATCTGTATAAACATGGAATTATCTACAGTGCCATCTGTAGAAAGATGGAAATATCTACACCGCTATCTCTATAAATATGGAAATATCTACACCGCCATCTTTATAAACATGAAAATATCTACACTGCCATCTCCATAAAGATGGAAGTATCTACTCCGCCATGTTAATAAACACGGAAATATCTACACCACCATCTGTGTAAACATGGAAATATCTACGCCGCCATCCGTATAAACATGGAAATATCTAGACGGCCATCTGTGTATAGATGGAAATATCAACACCGCCATCTATACAAACATGGAAAAATCTACACCGCTATCTCTATAAACATGGAAATATCTGCACTGCCATCTGTAAAAACATGGAAATACCTATACAGTCATCTGTATAAACATGGAAATATCTACAATGCCTTCTGTATACACATGGAAGTATCTACACTGACATCTGCATAAACATGTAAATATCTACACTGCTATCTCTATAAACATGGAAATATCTACACCGCCATCTCTATAAACATGAAAATATCTACACTGCCATCTCCATAAACATGGAACTAACTACTCCGCCATCAGTATAAACATGGAAACATCTACACCGCCATCTGTGTGAATAAGGTAATATCTACAATGCCATCTGTATAAAGATATAAATATCTGCACCGCGAGCTGTATAAACATGGAAATATCTACATCGCTATCTATTTAAACGTGGAAATACCAACACCGCTATTGGTATAAACATGGAAATATCTACAACGTCATCTATATAAACATGGAAATATCTACACCGCTATGTCTATAACCATGGAAATACCTACACAGCTATCTCTATAAACATGGAAATATCTACACCAATATCTGTAAAAACATGGAAATATCTACACCGCTATCTGTATAAACATGGAAATATCTACACCGCGATCCGTATAAACATGGAAATAACTTCACCGTTATCTGCATAAACATGGAAATATCTACACCGCTATCTGTATAAACATGGTAATATCTACACCACCATCTATATAAACATGGAAATATCTACACCAGCATCTGTATAAACATGGAAATATCTACAATGCCATCTGTAGAAAGATGGAAATATCTATACCGCAATCTGTATAAACATGTAAATATCTACACCGATATCTGTAAAAATATGGAAATATCTACACCGCTATCTGTATAAACATTGAAATATCTACACCGCGATCTGTATAAACATGGAAATATCTGAACCGCGATCTGTATAAACATGGAAATATCTACACCGATATATGTATAAACATGGAAATATCTACAAAGCTCTCTCTATAAACATGGAAATATCTGCACCGCCATCTGTATAAACATGTAAATACCTGCAAAGTCATCTTTATAAACATGGAAATATCTACAGCGCCATCTCTACAAACATTGACGAATCTACACTGCCATCTGTAAAAACATGGAAATATCCACACAGTCATCTGAATAAACATGGAAATATCTAAACCACCATCTGTATAAACATGGAAATACCTACAATACCATCTGTATACACATGGAAATATCTACACAGACTTCTGTATAAATATGGAAATATCTACACGGCCATCTGTATAAACATGGAATTATCTACAGTGCCATCTGTAGAAAGATGGAAATATCTACACCGCTATCTCTATAAATATGGAAATATCTACACCGCCATCTCTATAAACATGAAAATATCTACACTGCCATCTCCATAAAGATGGAAGTATCTACTCCGCCATGTTAGTAAACACGGAAATATCTACACCACCATCTGTGTAAACATGGAAATAACTACGCCGCCATCTGTATAAACATGGAAATATCTAGACGGCCATCTGTGTATAGATGGAAATATCAACACCGCCATCTATACAAACATGGAAATATCTACACCGCTATCTCTATAAACATGGAAATATCTGCACTGCCATCTGTAAAAACATGGAAATACCTATACAGTCATCTGTATAAACATGGAAATATCTACAAAGCCATCTGTATACACATGGAAATATCTACACAGCCATCTGTATAAACATGTAAATATCTACACTGCTATCTCTATAAACATGGAAATATCTACACCGCCATCTCTATAAACATGAAAATATCTACACTGCCATCTCCATAAACATGGAACTAACTACTCCGCCATCTGTATAAACATGGAAACATCTACACCGCCATCTGTGTGAATAAGGAAATATCTACAATGCCATCTGTATAAAGATATAAATATCTGCACCGCGAGCTGTATAAACATGGAAATATCTACATCGCTATCTATTTAAACGTGAAAATACCATCACCGCTATCGGTATAAACATGGAAATATCTACAACGCCATCTATATAAACATGGAAATATCTACACCGCTATGTCAATAAACATGGAAATACCTACACCGCTATCTCTATAAACATGGAAATATCTACACCAATATCTGTAAAAACATGGAAATATCTACACCGCTATCTGTATAAACATGGAAATATCTACACCGCGATCTGTATAAACATGGAAATAACTTCACCGTGATCTGCATAAACATGGAAATATCTACACCGATATCTGTATAAACATGGTAATATCTACACCACCATCTATATAAACATGGAAATATCTACACCGCCATCTGTATAAACATGGAAATATCTACAATGCCATCTGTAGAAAGATGGAAATATCTACACCGCAATCTGTATAAACATGGAAATATCTACACCGATATCTGTAAAAATATGGAAATATCTACACCGCTATCTGTATAAACATTGAAATATCTACACCGCGATCTGTATAAACATGGAAATATCTAAACCGCGATCTGTATAAACATGGAAATATCTACACCGCTATCTGTGTAAACATGGAAATATCTACAAAGCTCTCTCTATAAACATGGAAATATCTGCACCGCCATCTGTATAAACATGGAAATACCTACAAAGTCATCTTTATAAACATGGAAATATCTACAGCGCCATCTCTACAAACATTGACAAATCCACACTGCCATCTGTAAAAACATGGAAATATCCACACAGTCATCTGAATAAACATGGAAATATCTAAACCACCATCTGTATAAACATGGAAATACCTACAATACCATCTGTATACACATGGAAATATCTACACAGACTTCTGTATAAATATGGAAATATCTACACGGCCATCTGTATAAACATGGAATTATCTACAGTGCCATCTGTAGAAAGATGGAAATATCTACACCGCTATCTCTATAAATATGGAAATATCTACACCGCCATCTCTATAAACATGAAAATATCTACACTGCCATCTCCATAAAGATGGAAGTATCTACTCCGCCATGTTAGTAAACACGGAAATATCTACACCACCATCTGTGTAAACATGGAAATAACTACGCCGCCATCTGTATAAACATGGAAATATCTAGACGGCCATCTGTGTATAGATGGAAATATCAACACCGCCATCTATACAAACATGGACATATCTACACCGCTATCTCTATAAACATGGAAATATCTGCACTGCCATCTCTATAAACATGAAAATATCTACACTGCCATCTCCATAAACATGGAACTAACTACTCCGCCATCTGTATAAACATGGAAACATCTACACCGCCATCTGTGTGAATAAGGAAATATCTACAATGCCATCTGTATAAAGATATAAATATCTGCACCGCGAGCTGTATAAACATGGAAATATCTACACCGCTATCTGTATAAACATGGAAATATCTACAAAGCTCTCTCTATAAATATGGAAATATCTTCACCGCCATCTGTATAAACATGGAAATACCTACAAAGTCATCTGTATAAACATGGAAATATCTACAGCGCCATCTCTATAAACATTGACAAATCTACACTGCCATCTGTAAAAACATGGAAATATCCACACAGTCTTCTGAATAAACATGGAAATATCTACACCACCATCTGTATAAACATGGAAATACCTACAATACCATCTGTATACACATGGAAATATCTACACAGACTTCTGTATAAATATGGAAATATCTACACGGCCATCTGTATAAACATGGAATTATCTACAGTGCCATCTGTAGAAAGATGGAAATATCTACACCGCTATCTCTATAAATATGGAAATATCTACACCGCCATCTCTATAAACATGAAAATATCTACACTGCCATCTCCATAAAGATGGAAGTATCTACTCCGCCATGTTAATAAACACGGAAATATCTACACCACCATATGTGTAAACATGGAAATATCTACGCCGCCATCTGTATAAACATGGAAATATCTAGACGGCCATCTGTGTATAGATGGAAATATCAACACCGCCATATGTACAAACATGGAAATATCTACACCGCTATCTCTATAAACATGGAAATATCTGCACTGCCATCTGTAAAAACATGGTAATACCTATACAGTCATCTGTATAAACATGGAAATATCTTCAAAGCCATCTGTATACACATGGAAATATCTACACAGCCATCTGTATAAACATGTAAATATCTACACTGCTATCTCTATAAACATGGAAATATCTACACCGCCATCTCTATAAACATGAAATTATGTACACTGCCATCTCCATAAACATGGAACTAACTACTCCGCCATCTGTATAAACATGGAAACATCTACAATGCCATCTGTGTGAATAAGGAAATATCTACAATGTCATCTGTATAAAGATATAAATATCTGCACCGCGAGCTGTATAAACATGGAAATATCTACATCGCTCTCTATTTAAACGTGGAAATACCAACACCGCTATCGGTATAAACATGGAAATATCTACAACGCCATCTATATAAACATGGAAATACCTACACCGCTATGTCTATAAACATGGAAATACCTACACAGCTATCTCAATAAACATGGAAATATCTACACCAATATCTGTAAAAACATGGAAATATCTACACCGCTATCTGTATAAACATGGAAATATCTACACCGCGATCTGTATAAACATGGAAATAACTTCACCGTGATCTGCATAAACATGGAAATATCTACACCGCTATCTGTATAAACATGGTAATATCTACACCACCATCTGTATAAACATGGAAATATCTACACCGCCATCTGTATAAACATGGAAATATTTACAATGCCATCTGTAGAAAGATGGAAATATCTATACCGCAATCTGTATAAACATGTAAATATCTACACCGATATCTGTAAAAATATGGACATATCTACACCGCTATCTGTATAAACATTGAAATATCTACACCGCGATCTGTATAAACATGGAAATATCTACACCGCGATCTGTATAAACATGGAAATATCTACACCGCTATCTGTATAAACATGGAAATATCTACAAAGCTCTCTATATAAACATGGAAATATCTGCACCGCCATCTGTATAAACATGGAAATACCTACAAAGTCATCTTTATAAACACGGAAATATCTACAGCGCCATCTCTATAAACATTGACAAATCTACACTGCCATCAGTAAAAACATGGAAATATCCACACAGTCATCTGAATAAACATGGAAATATCTAAACCACCATCTGTATAAACATGGAAATACCTACAATACCATCTGTATACACATGGAAATATCTACACAGACTTCTGTATAAATATGGAAATATCTACACGGCCATCTGTATAAACATGGAATTATCTACAGTGCCATCTGTAGAAAGATGGAAATATCTACACCGCTATCTCTATAAATATGGAAATATCTACACCGCCATCTCTATAAACATGAAAATATCCACACTGCCATCTCCATAAAGATGGAAGTATCTACTCCGCCATGTTAATAAACAAGGAAATATCTACACCACCATCTGTGTAAACATGGAAATATCTACGCCGCCATCTGTATAAACATGGAAATATCTAGACGGCCATCTGTGTATAGATGGAAATATCAACACCGCCATCTATACAAACATGGAAAAATCTACACCGCTATCTCTATAAACATGGAAATATCTGCACTGCCATCTGTAAAAACATGGAAATACCTATACAGTCATCTGTATAAACATGGAAATATCTACAATGCCTTCTGTATACACCTGGAAATATCTACACAGACATCTGCATAAACATGTAAATATCTACACTGCTATCTCTATAAACATTGAAATATCTACACCGCCATCTCTATAAACATGAAAATATCTACACTGCCATCTCCATAAACATGGAACTAACTACTCCGCCATCTGTATAAACATGGAAACATCTACACCGCCATCTGTGTGAATAAGGTAATATCTACAATGCCATCTGTATAAAGATATAAATATCTGCACCGCGAGCTGTATAAACATGGAAATATCTACATCGTTATCTATTTAAACGTGGAAATAGCAACACCGCTATTGTTCTAAACATGGAAATATCTACAACGCCATCTATATAAACATGGAAATATCTACACCGCTATGTCTATAAACATGGAAATACCTACACAGCTATCTCTATAAACATGGAAATATCTACACCAATATCTGTAAAAACATGGAAATATCTACACCGCTATCTGTATAAACATGGAAATATCTACACCGCGATCTGTATAAACATGGAAATAACTTCAACGTGATCTGCATAAACATGGAAATATCTACACCGCGATCTGTATAAACATGGTAATATCTACACCACCATCTATATAAACATGGAAATATCTACACCGCCATCTGCATAAACATGGAAATATCTACAATGCCATCTGTAGAAAGATGGAAATATCTATACCGCAATCTGTAAAACATGTAAATATCTACACCGATATCTGTAAAAATATGGAAATATCTACACCGCTATCTGTATAAACATTGAAATATCTACACCGCGATCTGTATAAACATGGAAATATCTACACCGCGATCTGTATAAACATGGAAATATCTACACCGCGATCTGTATAAACATGGAAATATCTACAAAGCTCTCTCTATAAACATGGAAATATCTGCACCGCCATCTGTATAAACATGGAAATACCTACAAAGTCATCTTTATAAACATGGAAATATCTACAGCGCCATCTCTATAAACATTGACAAATCTACACTGCCATCAGTAAAAACATGGAAATATCCACACAGTCATTTGAATAAACATGGAAATATCTAAACCACCATCTGTATAAACATGGAAATACCTACAATACCATCTGTATACACATGGAAATATCTACACAGACTTCTGTATAAATATGGAAATATCTACACGGCCATCTGTATAAACATGGAATTATCTACAGTGCCATCTGTAGAAAGATGGAAATATCTACACCGCTATCTCTATAAATATGGAAATATCTACACCGCCATCTTTATAAACATGAAAATATCTACACTGCCATCTCCATAAAGATGGAAGTATCTACTCCGCCATGTTAATAAACACGGAAATATCTACACCACCATCTGTGTAAACATGGAAATATCTACGCCGCCATCTGTATAAACATGGAAATATCTAGACGGCCATCTGTGTATAGATGGAAATATCAACACCGCCATCTATACAAACATGGAAAAATCTACACCGCTATCTCTATAAACATGGAAATATCTGCACTGCCATCTGTAAAAACATGGAAATACCTATACAGTCATCTGTATAAACATGGAAATATCTTCAATGCCTTCTGTATACACCTGGAAATATCTACACAGACATCTGCATAAACATGTAAATATCTACATTGCTATCTCTATAAACATTGAAATATCTACACCGCCATCTCTATAAACATGGAAATATCTACACCGCGATCTGTATAAACATGGAAATATCTACACCGCTATCTGTATAAACATGGAAATATCTACAAAGCTCTCTCTATAAACATGGAAATATCTGCACCGCCATCTGTATAAACATGGAAATACCTACAAAGTCATCTTTATAAACACGGAAATATCTACAGCGCCATCTCTATAAACATTGACAAATCTACACTGCCATCAGTAAAAACATGGAAATATCCACACAGTCATTTGAATAAACATGGAAATATCTAAACCACCATCTGTATAAACATGGAAATACCTACAATACCATCTGTATACACATGGAAATATCTACACAGACTTCTGTATAAATATGGAAATATCTACACGGCCATCTGTATAAACATGGAATTATCTACAGTGCCATCTGTAGAAAGATGGAAATATCTACACCGCTATCTCTATAAATATGGAAATATCTACACCGCCATCTTTATAAACATGAAAATATCTACACTGCCATCTCCATAAAGATGGAAGTATCTACTCCGCCATGTTAATAAACACGGAAATATCTACACCACCATCTGTGTAAACATGGAAATATCTACGCCGCCATCCGTATAAACATGGAAATATCTAGACGGCCATCTGTGTATAGATGGAAATATCAACACCGCCATCTATACAAACATGGAAAAATCTACACCGCTATCTCTATAAACATGGAAATATCTGCACTGCCATCTGTAAAAACATGGAAATACCTATACAGTCATCTGTATAAACATGGAAATATCTACAATGCCTTCTGTATACACATGGAAGTATCTACACTGACATCTGCATAAACATGTAAATATCTACACTGCTATCTCTATAAACATGGAAATATCTACACCGCCATCTCTATAAACATGAAAATATCTACACTGCCATCTCCATAAACATGGAACTAACTACTCCGCCATCAGTATAAACATGGAAACATCTACACCGCCATCTGTGTGAATAAGGTAATATCTACAATGCCATCTGTATAAAGATATAAATATCTGCACCGCGAGCTGTATAAACATGGAAATATCTACATCGCTATCTATTTAAACGTGGAAATACCAACACCGCTATTGGTATAAACATGGAAATATCTACAACGTCATCTATATAAACATGGAAATATCTACACCGCTATGTCTATAACCATGGAAATACCTACACAGCTATCTCTATAAACATGGAAATATCTACACCAATATCTGTAAAAACATGGAAATATCTACACCGCTATCTGTATAAACATGGAAATATCTACACCGCGATCCGTATAAACATGGAAATAACTTCACCGTTATCTGCATAAACATGGAAATATCTACACCGCTATCTGTATAAACATGGTAATATCTACACCACCATCTATATAAACATGGAAATATCTACACCAGCATCTGTATAAACATGGAAATATCTACAATGCCATCTGTAGAAAGATGGAAATATCTATACCGCAATCTGTATAAACATGTAAATATCTACACCGATATCTGTAAAAATATGGAAATATCTACACCGCTATCTGTATAAACATTGAAATATCTACACCGCGATCTGTATAAACATGGAAATATCTGAACCGCGATCTGTATAAACATGGAAATATCTACACCGATATATGTATAAACATGGAAATATCTACAAAGCTCTCTCTATAAACATGGAAATATCTGCACCGCCATCTGTATAAACATGTAAATACCTGCAAAGTCATCTTTATAAACATGGAAATATCTACAGCGCCATCTCTACAAACATTGACGAATCTACACTGCCATCTGTAAAAACATGGAAATATCCACACAGTCATCTGAATAAACATGGAAATATCTAAACCACCATCTGTATAAACATGGAAATACCTACAATACCATCTGTATACACATGGAAATATCTACACAGACTTCTGTATAAATATGGAAATATCTACACGGCCATCTGTATAAACATGGAATTATCTACAGTGCCATCTGTAGAAAGATGGAAATATCTACACCGCTATCTCTATAAATATGGAAATATCTACACCGCCATCTCTATAAACATGAAAATATCTACACTGCCATCTCCATAAAGATGGAAGTATCTACTCCGCCATGTTAGTAAACACGGAAATATCTACACCACCATCTGTGTAAACATGGAAATAACTACGCCGCCATCTGTATAAACATGGAAATATCTAGACGGCCATCTGTGTATAGATGGAAATATCAACACCGCCATCTATACAAACATGGAAATATCTACACCGCTATCTCTATAAACATGGAAATATCTGCACTGCCATCTGTAAAAACATGGAAATACCTATACAGTCATCTGTATAAACATGGAAATATCTACAAAGCCATCTGTATACACATGGAAATATCTACACAGCCATCTGTATAAACATGTAAATATCTACACTGCTATCTCTATAAACATGGAAATATCTACACCGCCATCTCTATAAACATGAAAATATCTACACTGCCATCTCCATAAACATGGAACTAACTACTCCGCCATCTGTATAAACATGGAAACATCTACACCGCCATCTGTGTGAATAAGGAAATATCTACAATGCCATCTGTATAAAGATATAAATATCTGCACCGCGAGCTGTATAAACATGGAAATATCTACATCGCTATCTATTTAAACGTGAAAATACCATCACCGCTATCGGTATAAACATGGAAATATCTACAACGCCATCTATATAAACATGGAAATATCTACACCGCTATGTCAATAAACATGGAAATACCTACACCGCTATCTCTATAAACATGGAAATATCTACACCAATATCTGTAAAAACATGGAAATATCTACACCGCTATCTGTATAAACATGGAAATATCTACACCGCGATCTGTATAAACATGGAAATAACTTCACCGTGATCTGCATAAACATGGAAATATCTACACCGATATCTGTATAAACATGGTAATATCTACACCACCATCTATATAAACATGGAAATATCTACACCGCCATCTGTATAAACATGGAAATATCTACAATGCCATCTGTAGAAAGATGGAAATATCTACACCGCAATCTGTATAAACATGGAAATATCTACACCGATATCTGTAAAAATATGGAAATATCTACACCGCTATCTGTATAAACATTGAAATATCTACACCGCGATCTGTATAAACATGGAAATATCTAAACCGCGATCTGTATAAACATGGAAATATCTACACCGCTATCTGTGTAAACATGGAAATATCTACAAAGCTCTCTCTATAAACATGGAAATATCTGCACCGCCATCTGTATAAACATGGAAATACCTACAAAGTCATCTTTATAAACATGGAAATATCTACAGCGCCATCTCTACAAACATTGACAAATCCACACTGCCATCTGTAAAAACATGGAAATATCCACACAGTCATCTGAATAAACATGGAAATATCTAAACCACCATCTGTATAAACATGGAAATACCTACAATACCATCTGTATACACATGGAAATATCTACACAGACTTCTGTATAAATATGGAAATATCTACACGGCCATCTGTATAAACATGGAATTATCTACAGTGCCATCTGTAGAAAGATGGAAATATCTACACCGCTATCTCTATAAATATGGAAATATCTACACCGCCATCTCTATAAACATGAAAATATCTACACTGCCATCTCCATAAAGATGGAAGTATCTACTCCGCCATGTTAGTAAACACGGAAATATCTACACCACCATCTGTGTAAACATGGAAATAACTACGCCGCCATCTGTATAAACATGGAAATATCTAGACGGCCATCTGTGTATAGATGGAAATATCAACACCGCCATCTATACAAACATGGACATATCTACACCGCTATCTCTATAAACATGGAAATATCTGCACTGCCATCTCTATAAACATGAAAATATCTACACTGCCATCTCCATAAACATGGAACTAACTACTCCGCCATCTGTATAAACATGGAAACATCTACACCGCCATCTGTGTGAATAAGGAAATATCTACAATGCCATCTGTATAAAGATATAAATATCTGCACCGCGAGCTGTATAAACATGGAAATATCTACACCGCTATCTGTATAAACATGGAAATATCTACAAAGCTCTCTCTATAAATATGGAAATATCTTCACCGCCATCTGTATAAACATGGAAATACCTACAAAGTCATCTGTATAAACATGGAAATATCTACAGCGCCATCTCTATAAACATTGACAAATCTACACTGCCATCTGTAAAAACATGGAAATATCCACACAGTCTTCTGAATAAACATGGAAATATCTACACCACCATCTGTATAAACATGGAAATACCTACAATACCATCTGTATACACATGGAAATATCTACACAGACTTCTGTATAAATATGGAAATATCTACACGGCCATCTGTATAAACATGGAATTATCTACAGTGCCATCTGTAGAAAGATGGAAATATCTACACCGCTATCTCTATAAATATGGAAATATCTACACCGCCATCTCTATAAACATGAAAATATCTACACTGCCATCTCCATAAAGATGGAAGTATCTACTCCGCCATGTTAATAAACACGGAAATATCTACACCACCATATGTGTAAACATGGAAATATCTACGCCGCCATCTGTATAAACATGGAAATATCTAGACGGCCATCTGTGTATAGATGGAAATATCAACACCGCCATATGTACAAACATGGAAATATCTACACCGCTATCTCTATAAACATGGAAATATCTGCACTGCCATCTGTAAAAACATGGTAATACCTATACAGTCATCTGTATAAACATGGAAATATCTTCAAAGCCATCTGTATACACATGGAAATATCTACACAGCCATCTGTATAAACATGTAAATATCTACACTGCTATCTCTATAAACATGGAAATATCTACACCGCCATCTCTATAAACATGAAATTATGTACACTGCCATCTCCATAAACATGGAACTAACTACTCCGCCATCTGTATAAACATGGAAACATCTACAATGCCATCTGTGTGAATAAGGAAATATCTACAATGTCATCTGTATAAAGATATAAATATCTGCACCGCGAGCTGTATAAACATGGAAATATCTACATCGCTCTCTATTTAAACGTGGAAATACCAACACCGCTATCGGTATAAACATGGAAATATCTACAACGCCATCTATATAAACATGGAAATACCTACACCGCTATGTCTATAAACATGGAAATACCTACACAGCTATCTCAATAAACATGGAAATATCTACACCAATATCTGTAAAAACATGGAAATATCTACACCGCTATCTGTATAAACATGGAAATATCTACACCGCGATCTGTATAAACATGGAAATAACTTCACCGTGATCTGCATAAACATGGAAATATCTACACCGCTATCTGTATAAACATGGTAATATCTACACCACCATCTGTATAAACATGGAAATATCTACACCGCCATCTGTATAAACATGGAAATATTTACAATGCCATCTGTAGAAAGATGGAAATATCTATACCGCAATCTGTATAAACATGTAAATATCTACACCGATATCTGTAAAAATATGGACATATCTACACCGCTATCTGTATAAACATTGAAATATCTACACCGCGATCTGTATAAACATGGAAATATCTACACCGCGATCTGTATAAACATGGAAATATCTACACCGCTATCTGTATAAACATGGAAATATCTACAAAGCTCTCTATATAAACATGGAAATATCTGCACCGCCATCTGTATAAACATGGAAATACCTACAAAGTCATCTTTATAAACACGGAAATATCTACAGCGCCATCTCTATAAACATTGACAAATCTACACTGCCATCAGTAAAAACATGGAAATATCCACACAGTCATCTGAATAAACATGGAAATATCTAAACCACCATCTGTATAAACATGGAAATACCTACAATACCATCTGTATACACATGGAAATATCTACACAGACTTCTGTATAAATATGGAAATATCTACACGGCCATCTGTATAAACATGGAATTATCTACAGTGCCATCTGTAGAAAGATGGAAATATCTACACCGCTATCTCTATAAATATGGAAATATCTACACCGCCATCTCTATAAACATGAAAATATCCACACTGCCATCTCCATAAAGATGGAAGTATCTACTCCGCCATGTTAATAAACAAGGAAATATCTACACCACCATCTGTGTAAACATGGAAATATCTACGCCGCCATCTGTATAAACATGGAAATATCTAGACGGCCATCTGTGTATAGATGGAAATATCAACACCGCCATCTATACAAACATGGAAAAATCTACACCGCTATCTCTATAAACATGGAAATATCTGCACTGCCATCTGTAAAAACATGGAAATACCTATACAGTCATCTGTATAAACATGGAAATATCTACAATGCCTTCTGTATACACCTGGAAATATCTACACAGACATCTGCATAAACATGTAAATATCTACACTGCTATCTCTATAAACATTGAAATATCTACACCGCCATCTCTATAAACATGAAAATATCTACACTGCCATCTCCATAAACATGGAACTAACTACTCCGCCATCTGTATAAACATGGAAACATCTACACCGCCATCTGTGTGAATAAGGTAATATCTACAATGCCATCTGTATAAAGATATAAATATCTGCACCGCGAGCTGTATAAACATGGAAATATCTACATCGTTATCTATTTAAACGTGGAAATAGCAACACCGCTATTGTTCTAAACATGGAAATATCTACAACGCCATCTATATAAACATGGAAATATCTACACCGCTATGTCTATAAACATGGAAATACCTACACAGCTATCTCTATAAACATGGAAATATCTACACCAATATCTGTAAAAACATGGAAATATCTACACCGCTATCTGTATAAACATGGAAATATCTACACCGCGATCTGTATAAACATGGAAATAACTTCAACGTGATCTGCATAAACATGGAAATATCTACACCGCGATCTGTATAAACATGGTAATATCTACACCACCATCTATATAAACATGGAAATATCTACACCGCCATCTGCATAAACATGGAAATATCTACAATGCCATCTGTAGAAAGATGGAAATATCTATACCGCAATCTGTAAAACATGTAAATATCTACACCGATATCTGTAAAAATATGGAAATATCTACACCGCTATCTGTATAAACATTGAAATATCTACACCGCGATCTGTATAAACATGGAAATATCTACACCGCGATCTGTATAAACATGGAAATATCTACACCGCGATCTGTATAAACATGGAAATATCTACAAAGCTCTCTCTATAAACATGGAAATATCTGCACCGCCATCTGTATAAACATGGAAATACCTACAAAGTCATCTTTATAAACATGGAAATATCTACAGCGCCATCTCTATAAACATTGACAAATCTACACTGCCATCAGTAAAAACATGGAAATATCCACACAGTCATTTGAATAAACATGGAAATATCTAAACCACCATCTGTATAAACATGGAAATACCTACAATACCATCTGTATACACATGGAAATATCTACACAGACTTCTGTATAAATATGGAAATATCTACACGGCCATCTGTATAAACATGGAATTATCTACAGTGCCATCTGTAGAAAGATGGAAATATCTACACCGCTATCTCTATAAATATGGAAATATCTACACCGCCATCTTTATAAACATGAAAATATCTACACTGCCATCTCCATAAAGATGGAAGTATCTACTCCGCCATGTTAATAAACACGGAAATATCTACACCACCATCTGTGTAAACATGGAAATATCTACGCCGCCATCTGTATAAACATGGAAATATCTAGACGGCCATCTGTGTATAGATGGAAATATCAACACCGCCATCTATACAAACATGGAAAAATCTACACCGCTATCTCTATAAACATGGAAATATCTGCACTGCCATCTGTAAAAACATGGAAATACCTATACAGTCATCTGTATAAACATGGAAATATCTACAATGCCTTCTGTATACACATGGAAGTATCTACACTGACATCTGCATAAACATGTAAATATCTACACTGCTATCTCTATAAACATGGAAATATCTACACCGCCATCTCTATAAACATGAAAATATCTACACTGCCATCTCCATAAACATGGAACTAACTACTCCGCCATCTGTATAAACATGGAAACATCTACACCGCCATCTGTGTGAATAAGGTAATATCTACAATGCCATCTGTATAAAGATATAAATATCTGCACCGCGAGCTGTATAAACATGGAAATATCTACATCGCTATCTATTTAAACGTGGAAATACCAACACCGCTATTGGTATAAACATGGAAATATCTACAACGTCATCTATATAAACATGGAAATATCTACACCGCTATGTCTATAACCATGGAAATACCTACACAGCTATCTCTATAAACATGGAAATATCTACACCAATATCTGTAAAAACATGGAAATATCTACACCGCTATCTGTATAAACATGGAAATATCTACACCGCGATCTGTATAAACATGGAAATAACTTCACCGTTATCTGCATAAACATGGAAATATCTACACCGCTATCTGTATAAACATGGTAATATCTACAACACCATCTATATAAACATGGAAATATCTACACCGCCATCTGTATAAACATGGAAATATCTACAATGCCATCTGTAGAAAGATGGAAATATCTATACCGCAATCTGTATTAACATGTAAATATCTACACCGATATCTGTAAAAATATGGAAATATCTACACCGCTATCTGTATAAACATTGAAATATCTACACCGTGATCTGTATAAACATGGAAATATCTACACCGCTATCTGTATAAACATGGAAATATCTACAAAGCTCTCTCTATAAACATGGAAATATCTGCACCGCCATCTGTATAAACATGGAAATACCTACAAAGTCATCTTTATAAACATGGAAATATCTACAGCGCCATCTCTATAAACATTGACAAATCTACACTGCCATCAGTAAAAACATGGAAATATCCACACAGTCATCTGAATAAACATGGAAATATCTACACCACCATCTGTATAAACATGGAAATACCTACAATACCATCTGTATACACATGGAAATATCTACACAGACTTCTGTATAAATATGGAAATATCTACACGGCCATCTGTATAAACATGGAATTATCTACAGTGCCATCTGTAGAAAGATGGAAATATCTACACCGCTATCTCTATAAATATGGAAATATCTGCACCGCCATCTCTATAAACATGAAAATATCTACACTGCCATCTCCATAAAGATGGAAGTATCTACTCCGCCATGTTAATAAACACGGAAATATCTACACCACCATCTGTGTAAACATGGAAATATCTACGCCGCCATCTGTATAAACATGGAAATATCTAGACGGCCATCTGTGTATAGATGGAAATATCAACACCGCCATCTATACAAACATGGAAATATCTACACCGCTATCTCTATAAACATGGAAATATCTGCACTGCCATCTGTAAAAACATGGAAATACCTATACAGTCATCTGTATAAACATGGAAATATCTACAATGCCATCTGTATACACATGGAAATACCTACACAGCCATCTGCATAAACATGTAAATATCTACACTGCTATCTCTATAAACATGGAAATATCTACACCGCCATCTCTATAAACATGAAATTATCTACACTGCCATCTCCATAAACATGGAACTAACTACTCCGCCATCTGTATAAACATGGAAACATCTACAACGCCATCTCTGTGAATAAGGAAATATCTACAATGCCATCTGTATAAAGATATAAATATCTGCACCGCGAGCTGTATAAACATGGAAATATATACATCGCTATCTATTTAAACGTGGAAATACCAACACCGCTATCGGTATAAACATGGAAATATCTACAACGCCATCTATATAAAAATGGAAATATCTACACCGCTATGTCTATAAACATGGAAATACCTGCACAGCTATCTCTATAAACATGGAAATATCTACACCAATATCTGTAAAAACATGGAAATATCTACACCGCCATCTGTATAAACATGGAAATATCTACACCGCGATCTGTATAAACATGGAAATAACTTCACCGTGATCTGCATAAACATGGAAATATCTACACCGCTATCTGTATAAACATGGTAATATCTACACCACCATCTATATAAACATGGAAATATCTACACCGCCATCTGTATAAACATGGAAATATCTACAATGCCATCTGTAGAAAGATGGAAATATCTATACCGCAATCTGTATAAACATGTAAATATCTACACCGATATCTGTAAACATATGGAAATATCTACACCGCTGTCTGTATAAACATTGAAATATCTACACCGCGATCTGTATAAACATGGAAATATCTACACCGCGATCTGTATAAACATGGAAATATCTACACCGCTATCTGTATAATCATGGAAATATCTACAAAGCTCTCTCTATAAACATGGAAATATCTGCACCGCCATCTGTATAAACATGGAAATACCTACAAAGTCATCTTTATAAACATGGAAATATCTACAGCGCCATCTCTATAAACATTGACAAATCTACACTGCCATCAGTAAAAACATGGAAATATCCACACAGTCATTTGAATAAACATGGAAATATCTAAACCACCATCTGTATAAACATGGAAATACCTACAATACCATCTGTATACACATGGAAATATCTACACAGACTTCTGTATAAATATGGAAATATCTACACGGCCATCTGTATAAACATGGAATTATCTACAGTGCCATCTGTAGAAAGATGGAAATATCTACACCGCTATCTCTATAAATATGGAAATATCTACACCGCCATCTTTATAAACATGAAAATATCTACACTGCCATCTCCATAAAGATGGAAATATCTACTCCGCCATGTTAATAAACACGGAAATATCTACACCACCATCTGTGTAAACATGGAAATATCTACGCCGCCATCTGTATAAACATGGAAATATCTAGACGGCCATCTGTGTATAGATGGAAATATCAACACCGCCATCTATACAAACATGGAAAAATCTACACCGCTATCTCTATAAACATGGAAATATCTGCACTGCCATCTGTAAAAACATGGAAATACCTATACAGTCATCTGTATAAACATGGAAATATCTACAATGCCTTCTGTATACACATGGAAATATCTACACTGACATCTGCATAAACATGTAAATATCTACACTGCTATCTCTATAAACATGGAAATATCTACACCGCCATCTCTATAAACATGAAAATATCTACACTGCCATCTCCATAAACATGGAACTAACTACTCCGCCATCTGTATAAACATGGAAACATCTACACCGCCATCTGTGTGAATAAGGTAATATCTACAATGCCATCTGTATAAAGATATAAATATCTGCACCGCTAGCTGTATAAACATGGAAATATCTACATCGCTATCTATTTAAACGTGGAAATACCAACACCGCTATTGGTATAAACATGGAAATATCTACAACGTCATCTCTATAAACATGGAAATATCTACACCGCTATGTCTATAAACATGGAAATACCTACACAGCTATCTCTATAAACATGGAAATATCTACACCAATATCTGTAAAAACATGGAAATATCTACACCGCTATCTGTATAAACATGGAAATATCTACACCGCGATCTGTATAAACATGGAAATAACTTCACCGTTATCTGCATAAACATGGAAATATCTACACCGCTATCTGTATAAACATGGTAATATCTACACCACCATCTATATAAACATGGAAATATCTACACCGCCATCTGTATAAACATGGAAATATCTACAATGCCATCTGTAGAAAGATGGAAATATCTATACCGCAATCTGTATAAACATGTAAATATCTACACCGATATCTGTAAAAATATGGAAATATCTACACCGCTATCTGTATAAACATTGAAATATCTACACCGCGATCTGTATAAACATGGAAATATCTGAACCGCGATCTGTATAAACATGGAAATATCTACACCGCTATATGTATAAACATGGAAATATCTACAAAGCTCTCTCTATAAACATGGAAATATCTGCACCGCCATCTGTATAAACATGGAAATACCTGCAAAGTCATCTTTATAAACATGGAAATATCTACAGCGCCATCTCTACAAACATTGACGAATCTACACTGCCATCTGTAAAAACATGGAAATATCCACACAGTCATCTGAATAAACATGGAAATATCTAAACCACCATCTGTATAAACATGGAAATACCTACAATACCATCTGTATACACATGGAAATATCTACACAGACTTCTGTATAAATATGGAAATATCTACACGGCCATCTGTATAAACATGGAATTATCTACAGTGCCATCTGTAGAAAGATGGAAATATCTACACCGCTATCTCTATAAATATGGAAATATCTACACCGCCATCTCTATAAACATGAAAATATCTACACTGCCATCTCCATAAAGATGGAAGTATCTACTCCGCCATGTTAGTAAACACGGAAATATCTACACCACCGTCTGTGTAAACATGGAAATAACTACGCCGCCATCTGTATAAACATGGAAATATCTAGACGGCCATCTGTGTATAGATGGAAATATCAACACCGCCATCTATACAAACATGGAAATATCTACACCGCTATCCCTATAAACATGGAAATATCTGCACTGCCATCTGTAAAAACATGGAAATACCTATACAGTCATCTGTATAAACATGGAAATATCTACAAAGCCATCTGTATACACATGGAAATATCTACACAGCCATCTGTATAAACATGTAAATATCTACACTGCTATCTCTATAAACATGGAAATATCTACACCGCCATCTCTATAAACATGAAAATATCTACACTGCCATCTCCATAAACATGGAACTAACTACTCCGCCATCTGTATAAACATGGAAACATCTACACCGCCATCTGTGTGAATAAGGAAATATCTACAATGCCATCTGTATAAAGATATAAATATCTGCACCGCGAGCTGTTTAAACATGGAAATATCTACATCGCTATCTATTTAAACGTGAAAATACCATCACCGCTATCGGTATAAACATGGAAATATCTACAACGCCATCTATATAAACATGGAAATATCTACACCGCTATGTCAATAAACATGGAAATACCTACACCGCTATCTCTATAAACATGGAAATATCTACACCAATATCTGTAAAAACATGGAAATATCTACACCGCTATCTGTATAAACATGGAAATATCTACACCGCGATCTGTATAAACATGGAAATAACTTCACCGTGATCTGCATAAACATGGAAATATCTACACCGCTATCTGTATAAACATGGTAATATCTACACCACCATCTATATAAACATGGAAATATCTACACCGCCATCTGTATAAACATGGAAATATCTACAATGCCATCTGTAGAAAGATGGAAATATCTACACCGCAATCTGTATAAACATGGAAATATCTACACCGATATCTGTAAAAATATGGAAATATCTACACCGCTATCTGTATAAACATTGAAATATCTACACCGCGATCTGTATAAACATGGAAATATCTAAACCGCGATCTGTATAAACATGGAAATATCTACACCGCTATCTGTGTAAACATGGAAATATCTACAAAGCTCTCTCTATAAACATGGAAATATCTGCACCGCCATCTGTATAAACATGGAAATACCTACAAAGTCATCTTTATAAACATGGAAATATCTACAGCGCCATCTCTACAAACATTGACAAATCTACACTGCCATCTGTAAAAACATGGAAATATCCACACAGTCATCTGAATAAACATGGAAATATCTAAACCACCATCTGTATAAACATGGAAATACCTACAATACCATCTGTATACACATGGAAATATCTACACAGACTTCTGTATAAATATGGAAATATCTACACGGCCATCTGTATAAACATGGAATTATCTACAGTGCCATCTGTAGAAAGATGGAAATATCTACACCGCTATCTCTATAAATATGGAAATATCTACACCGCCATCTCTATAAACATGAAAATATCTACACTGCCATCTCCATAAAGATGGAAGTATCTACTCCGCCATGTTAGTAAACACGGAAATATCTACACCACCATCTGTGTAAACATGGAAATAACTACGCCGCCATCTGTATAAACATGGAAATATCTAGACGGCCATCTGTGTATAGATGGAAATATCAACACCGCCATCTATACAAACATGGAAATATCTACACCGCTATCTCTATAAACATGGAAATATCTGCACTGACATCTGTAAAAACATGGAAATACCTATACAGTCATCTGTATAAACATGGAAATATCTACAATGCCATCTGTATACACATGGAAATACCTACACAGCCATCTGCATAAACATGTAAATATCTACACTGCTATCTCTATAAACATGGAAATATCTACACCGCCATCTCTATAAACATGAAATTATCTACACTGCCATCTCCATAAACATGGAACTAACTACTCCGCCATCTGTATAAACATGGAAACATCTACAACGCCATCTCTGTGAATAAGGAAATATCTACAATGCCATCTGTATAAAGATATAAATATCTGCACCGCGAGCTGTATAAACATGGAAATATATACATCGCTATCTATTTAAACGTGGAAATACCAACACCGCTATCGGTATAAACATGGAAATATCTACAACGCCATCTATATAAAAATGGAAATATCTACACCGCTATGTCTATAAACATGGAAATACCTGCACAGCTATCTCTATAAACATGGAAATATCTACACCAATATCTGTAAAAACATGGAAATATCTACACCGCCATCTGTATAAACATGGAAATATCTACACCGCGATCTGTATAAACATGGAAATAACTTCACCGTGATCTGCATAAACATGGAAATATCTACACCGCTATCTGTATAAACATGGTAATATCTACACCACCATCTATATAAACATGGAAATATCTACACCGCCATCTGTATAAACATGGAAATATCTACAATGCCATCTGTAGAAAGATGGAAATATCTATACGGCAATCTGTATAAACATGTAAATATCTACACCGATATCTGTAAAAATATGGAAATATCTACACCGCTATCTGTATAAACATTGAAATATCTACACCGCGATCTCTATAAACATGGAAATATCTACACCGCGATCTGTATAAACATGGAAATATCTACACCGCGATCTGTATAAACATGGAAATATCTACACCGCTATCTGTGTAAACATGGTAATATCTACAAAGCTCTCTCTATAAACATGGAAATATCTGCACCGCCATCTGTATAAACATGGAAATACCCACAAAGTCATCTTTATAAACATGGAAATATCTACAGCGCCATCTCTATAAACATTGACAAATCTACACTGCCATCAGTAAAAACATGGAAATATCCACACAGTCATCTGAATAAACATGGAAATATCTAAACCACCATCTGTATAAACATGGAAATACCTACAATACCATCTGTATACACATGGAAATATCTACACAGACTTCTGTATAAATATGCAAATATCTACACGGCCATCTGTATAAACATGGAATTATCTACAGTGCCATCTGTAGAAAGATGGAAATATCTACACCGCTATCTCTATAAAAATGGAAATATCTACACCGCCATCTTTATAAGCATGAAAATATCTACACTGCCATCTCCATAAAGATGGAATTATCTACTCCGCCATGTTAATAAACACGGAAATATCTACACCACCATCTGTGTAAACATGGAAATATCTACGCCGCCATCTGTATAAACATGGAAATATCTAGACGGCCATCTGTGTATAGATGGAAATATCAACACCGCCATCTATACAAACATGGAAAAATCTACACCGCTATCTCTATAAACATGGAAATATCTGCACTGCCATCTGTAAAAACATGGAAATACCTATACAGTCATCTGTATAAACATGGAAATATCTACAATGCCTTCTGTATACACATGGAAATATCTACACTGACATCTGCATAAACATGTAAATATCTACACTGCTATCTCTATAAACATGGAAATATCTACACCGCCATCTCTATAAACATGAAAATATCTACACTGCCATCTCCATAAACATGGAACTAACTACTCCGCCATCTGTATAAACATGGAAACATCTACACCGCCATCTGTGTGAATAAGGTAATATCTACAATGCCATCTGTATAAAGATATAAATATCTGCACCGCGAGCTGTATAAACATGGAAATATCTACATCGCTATCTATTTAAACGTGGAAATACCAACACCGCTATTGGTATAAACATGGAAATATCTACAACGTCATCTCTATAAACATGGAAATATCTACACCGCTATGTCTATAAACATGGAAATACCTACACAGCTATCTCTATAAACATGGAAATATCTACACCAATATCTGTAAAAACATGGAAATATCTACACCGCTATCTGTATAAACATGGAAATATCTACACCGCGATCTGTATAAACATGGAAATAACTTCACCGTTATCTGCATAAACATGGAAATATCTACACCGCTATCTGTATAAACATGGTAATATCTACACCACCATCTATATAAACATGGAAATATCTACACCGCCATCTGTATAAACATGGAAATATCTACAATGCCATCTGTAGAAAGATGGAAATATCTATACCGCAATCTGTATAAACATGTAAATATCTACACCGATATCTGTAAAAATATGGAAATATCTACACCGCTATCTGTATAAACATTGAAATATCTACACCGCGATCTGTATAAACATGGAAATATCTGAACCGCGATCTGTATAAACATGGAAATATCTACACCGCTATATGTATAAACATGGAAATATCTACAAAGCTCTCTCTATAAACATGGAAATATCTGCACCGCCATCTGTATAAACATGGAAATACCTGCAAAGTCATCTTTATAAACATGGAAATATCTACAGCGCCATCTCTACAAACATTGACGAATCTACACTGCCATCTGTAAAAACATGGAAATATCCACACAGTCATCTGAATAAACATGGAAATATCTAAACCACCATCTGTATAAACATGGAAATACCTACAATACCATCTGTATACACATGGAAATATCTACACAGACTTCTGTATAAATATGGAAATATCTACACGGCCATCTGTATAAACATGGAATTATCTACAGTGCCATCTGTAGAAAGATGGAAATATCTACACCGCTATCTCTATAAATATGGAAATATCTACACCGCCATCTCTATAAACATGAAAATATCTACACTGCCATCTCCATAAAGATGGAAGTATCTACTCCGCCATGTTAGTAAACACGGAAATATCTACACCACCGTCTGTGTAAACATGGAAATAACTACGCCGCCATCTGTATAAACATGGAAATATCTAGACGGCCATCTGTGTATAGATGGAAATATCAACACCGCCATCTATACAAACATGGAAATATCTACACCGCTATCCCTATAAACATGGAAATATCTGCACTGCCATCTGTAAAAACATGGAAATACCTATACAGTCATCTGTATAAACATGGAAATATCTACAAAGCCATCTGTATACACATGGAAATATCTACACAGCCATCTGTATAAACATGTAAATATCTACACTGCTATCTCTATAAACATGGAAATATCTACACCGCCATCTCTATAAACATGAAAATATCTACACTGCCATCTCCATAAACATGGAACTAACTACTCCGCCATCTGTATAAACATGGAAACATCTACACCGCCATCTGTGTGAATAAGGAAATATCTACAATGCCATCTGTATAAAGATATAAATATCTGCACCGCGAGCTGTTTAAACATGGAAATATCTACATCGCTATCTATTTAAACATGAAAATACCATCACCGCTATCGGTATAAACATGGAAATATCTACAACGCCATCTATATAAACATGGAAATATCTACACCGCTATGTCAATAAACATGGAAATACCTACACCGCTATCTCTATAAACATGGAAATATCTACACCAATATCTGTAAAAACATGGAAATATCTACACCGCTATCTGTATAAACATGGAAATATCTACACCGCGATCTGTATAAACATGGAAATAACTTCACCGTGATCTGCATAAACATGGAAATATCTACACCGCTATCTGTATAAACATGGTAATATCTACACCACCATCTATATAAACATGGAAATATCTACACCGCCATCTGTATAAACATGGAAATATCTACAATGCCATCTGTAGAAAGATGGAAATATCTACACCGCAATCTGTATAAACATGGAAATATCTACACCGATATCTGTAAAAATATGGAAATATCTACACCGCTATCTGTATAAACATTGAAATATCTACACCGCGATCTGTATAAACATGGAAATATCTAAACCGCGATCTGTATAAACATGGAAATATCTACACCGCTATCTGTGTAAACATGGAAATATCTACAAAGCTCTCTCTATAAACATGGAAATATCTGCACCGCCATCTGTATAAACATGGAAATACCTACAAAGTCATCTTTATAAACATGGAAATATCTACAGCGCCATCTCTACAAACATTGACAAATCTACACTGCCATCTGTAAAAACATGGAAATATCCACACAGTCATCTGAATAAACATGGAAATATCTAAACCACCATCTGTATAAACATGGAAATACCTACAATACCATCTGTATACACATGGAAATATCTACACAGACTTCTGTATAAATATGGAAATATCTACACGGCCATCTGTATAAACATGGAATTATCTACAGTGCCATCTGTAGAAAGATGGAAATATCTACACCGCTATCTCTATAAATATGGAAATATCTACACCGCCATCTCTATAAACATGAAAATATCTACACTGCCATCTCCATAAAGATGGAAGTATCTACTCCGCCATGTTAGTAAACACGGAAATATCTACACCACCATCTGTGTAAACATGGAAATAACTACGCCGCCATCTGTATAAACATGGAAATATCTAGACGGCCATCTGTGTATAGATGGAAATATCAACACCGCCATCTATACAAACATGGAAATATCTACACCGCTATCTCTATAAACATGGAAATATCTGCACTGACATCTGTAAAAACATGGAAATACCTATACAGTCATCTGTATAAACATGGAAATATCTACAATGCCATCTGTATACACATGGAAATACCTACACAGCCATCTGCATAAACATGTAAATATCTACACTGCTATCTCTATAAACATGGAAATATCTACACCGCCATCTCTATAAACATGAAATTATCTACACTGCCATCTCCATAAACATGGAACTAACTACTCCGCCATCTGTATAAACATGGAAACATCTACAACGCCATCTCTGTGAATAAGGAAATATCTACAATGCCATCTGTATAAAGATATAAATATCTGCACCGCGAGCTGTATAAACATGGAAATATATACATCGCTATCTATTTAAACGTGGAAATACCAACACCGCTATCGGTATAAACATGGAAATATCTACAACGCCATCTATATAAAAATGGAAATATCTACACCGCTATGTCTATAAACATGGAAATACCTGCACAGCTATCTCTATAAACATGGAAATATCTACACCAATATCTGTAAAAACATGGAAATATCTACACCGCCATCTGTATAAACATGGAAATATCTACACCGCGATCTGTATAAACATGGAAATAACTTCACCGTGATCTGCATAAACATGGAAATATCTACACCGCTATCTGTATAAACATGGTAATATCTACACCACCATCTATATAAACATGGAAATATCTACACCGCCATCTGTATAAACATGGAAATATCTACAATGCCATCTGTAGAAAGATGGAAATATCTATACGGCAATCTGTATAAACATGTAAATATCTACACCGATATCTGTAAAAATATGGAAATATCTACACCGCTATCTGTATAAACATTGAAATATCTACACCGCGATCTCTATAAACATGGAAATATCTACACCGCGATCTGTATAAACATGGAAATATCTACACCGCGATCTGTATAAACATGGAAATATCTACACCGCTATCTGTGTAAACATGGTAATATCTACAAAGCTCTCTCTATAAACATGGAAATATCTGCACCGCCATCTGTATAAACATGGAAATACCCACAAAGTCATCTTTATAAACATGGAAATATCTACAGCGCCATCTCTATAAACATTGACAAATCTACACTGCCATCAGTAAAAACATGGAAATATCCACACAGTCATCTGAATAAACATGGAAATATCTAAACCACCATCTGTATAAACATGGAAATACCTACAATACCATCTGTATACACATGGAAATATCTACACAGACTTCTGTATAAATATGCAAATATCTACACGGCCATCTGTATAA
Organism: Pan paniscus; assembly: GCF_029289425.2. NCBI lineage: Eukaryota > Metazoa > Chordata > Mammalia > Primates > Hominidae > Pan > Pan paniscus. The sequence continues at coordinate 3,918,293 of NC_073256.2, forward strand.
ACATGGAATTATCTACAGTGCCATCTGTAGAAAGATGGAAATATCTACACCGCTATCTCTATAAAAATGGAAATATCTACACCGCCATCTTTATAAGCATGAAAATATCTACACTGCCATCTCCATAAAGATGGAATTATCTACTCCGCCATGTTAATAAACACGGAAATATCTACACCACCATCTGTGTAAACATGGAAATATCTACGCCGCCATCTGTATAAACATGGAAATATCTAGACGGCCATCTGTGTATAGATGGAAATATCAACACCGCCATCTATACAAACATGGAAAAATCTACACCGCTATCTCTATAAACATGGAAATATCTGCACTGCCATCTGTAAAAACATGGAAATACCTATACAGTCATCTGTATAAACATGGAAATATCTACAATGCCTTCTGTATACACATGGAAATATCTACACAGACATCTGCATAAACATGTAAATATCTACACTGCTATCTCTATAAACATGGAAATATCTACACCGCAATCTCTATAAACATGAAAATATCTACACTGCCATCTCCATAAACATGGAACTAACTACTCCGCCATCTGTATAAACATGGAAACATCTACACCGCCATCTGTGTGAATAAGGTATTATCTACAATGCCATCTGTATAAAGATATAAATATCTGCACCGCGAGCTGTATAAACATGGAAATATCGACATTGCTATCTATTTAAACGTGGAAGTACCAACACCGCTATTGGTATAAACATGGAAATATCTACAACGCCATCTATATAAACATGGAACTATCTACACCGCTATGTCTATAAACATGGAAATACCTACACAGCTATCTCTATAAACATGGAAATATCTACACCAATATCTGAAAAAACATGGAAATATCTACACCGCTATCTGTATAAACATGGAAATATCTACACCACGATCTGTATAAACATGGAAATAACTTCACCGTGATCTGCATAAACATGGAAATATCTACACCGCTATCTGTATAAACATGGTAATATCTACACCACCATCTATATAAACATGGAAATATCTACACCGCCATCTGTATAAACATGGAAATATCTACAATGCCATCTGTAGAAAGATGGAAATATCTATACCGCAATCTGTATAAACATGTAAATATCTACACCGATATCTGTAAAAATATGGAAATATCTACACTGCTATCTGTATAAACATTGAAATATCTACACCGCGATCTGTATAAACATGGAAATATCTACACCGCGATCTGTATAAACATGGAAATATCTACACCGCTATCTGTATAAACATGGAAATATCTACAAAGCTCTCTCTATAAACATGGAAATATCTGCACCGCCATCTGTATAAACATGGAAATACCTGCAAAGTCATCTGTATAAACATGGAAATATCTACAGTGCCATCTCTATAAACATTGACAAATCTACACTGCCATCTGTAAAAACATGGAAATATCCACACAGTCATCTAAATAAACATGGAAATATCTACACCACCATCTGTATAAACATGGAAATACCTACAATACCATCTGTATACACGTGGAAATATCTACACAGACTTCTGTATAAATATGGAAATATCTACACGGCCATCTGTATAAACATGAAATTACCTACAGTGCCATCTGTAGAAAGATGGAAATATCTACACCGCTATCTCTATAAATCTGGAAATATCTACACCGCCATCTCTATAAACATGGAAATATCTACACTGCCATCTCCATAAAGATGGAAGTATCTACTTCACCATGTTAATAAACACGGAAATAACTACACCACCATATGTGTAAACATGGAAATATCTACGCCGCCATCTGTATAAACATGGAAATATCTAGACGGCCATCTGTGTATAGATGGAAATATCAACACCGCCATCTGTACAAACATGGAAATATCTACACCGCTATCTCTATAAACATGGAAATATCTGCACTGCCATCTGTAAAAACATGGAAATACCTATACAGTCATCTGTATAAACATGGAAATATCTACAATACCATCTGTATACACATGGAAATATCTACACAGCTATCTGTATAAACATGTAAATATCTACACTGCTATCTCTATAAACATGGAAATATCTCCACTGCCATCTCCATAAACATGGAACTAACTACTCCGCTATCTGTATAAACATGGAAATATCTACACCGCCATCTGTGTGAATAAGGAAATATCTACAATGCCATCTGTATAAAGATATAAATATCTGCACCGCGAGCTGTATAAACATGGAAATATCTACATCGCTATCTGTATAAACGTGGAAATACCAACACCGCTATTGGTATAAACATGGAAATATCTACAACGCCATCTATATAAACATGGAAATATCTACACCGCTATGTCTATAAACATGGAAATACCTACACCACTATCTCTATAAACATGGAAATATCTACACCGCTATCTGTATAAACATGGAAATAAATACACCACTATTTGTATTAACAGGAAATATCTACACCACCATCTGTTTAAACATGGAAATATCTACAGAGACATCTGTTTATACATGGAAATATCCACACCGCTATATGTATAAGCATGGAAATATCAACACCGCCATCTGTACAAACATGGAAATATCTACACCGCTATCTCTAAAAACACGGAAATTTCTACACCGTTATCTGTATAAATATGGAAATATCTACACCGCTATCTCTATAAACATGAAAATATCTACAACGCCATCTGTATAAACATGGAAATACCTATACTGTCATTTGTGTAAACATGGAAATATCTACACCACCATCTGTATAAACATGGAAATGTCTACAATGCCATCTGTATACACATGGAAATAACTACATGGAAATCTGTGTATAGATGGAATCATCAACACCGCCATCTGTACAAACTTGGAAATATCTACACTGCTATCTCTATAAACATGGAAATATATACACGGCGGTCTGCATAAACATGGAAATATCTACATTGGTATCTGTATAAACATGTAAATATCTACACCACGACCTGTATAAACATGGAAAGATATACACTGCTATCTCTGTAAACATGGAAATATCTGCACCGCTATCTCTATAGACATGGAAATATCTACAAAGCCATCTGCATAAACATGGAAATACCTACACAGACATGTGTAGGAACATGGAAATATCTACACTGCCATCTGTATACACATAGAAATATCTACACAGCCCTCTGTATTAATATGGAGATATCTGCATAGGCATCTGTAAACATGGAAATATCTACACAGCAATCTGTATAAACATGGAAATATCTACACCGCTATCCATATAGATATGAAATTTCTAAACCGCTATCTCTATATAATTTGAAATATCTACACTGCTATCTGTATAAACATGGAAATATCTTCAATTCTATCAGTATAAACATGGAAATATCTACACCGCCATCTGTATATACATGGAAATATCTCCACTGCTATCTCTATAAACATCGAAATATCTACACCGCCATCTGTATAAACATGGAAATATTTACAAAGTTGTCTGTATAAACATGGAAATATCTACACCTCCATCTGTATAAACATGGAAACATCTACACAACCATGTGTATATACATGGAAATATCTACAACGCTATCTATATAAACATGGAAATAACTACACCGCTATCTTTATAAACATGGAAATATCTACACTGCCATCTAAATATCCATGGAAATATCTGTGCCGCCATCTGTATAAACATGGAAATATCGAAACGGTCATCTGTGTATAGATGGAAATATCAACACCACCATCTGTACAAACATGGAATTATCTGCACCGCTATCTGTATAAACATGGAAATATCTACACCGCGGTCTGTATAAACACGGAAATATCTACACCGCTATCTCTATAAACATGGAAATATCTACACCGTGATCTGTATAAACATAGAAATATTTACACCGCTATCTTTATAAACATGGAAATTTCTACACCGTTATCTGTATAAATATGGAAATATCTTCACCGCTATCTCTATAAAGATGGAATTGTCTACACCGCCATCTGTATAAACATGGAAATACCTATACAGTCATCTGTGTAAACATGGAAATATCTACACCACCATCTGTATAAACATGGAAATATCTACAATGCCATCTGTATACACATGGAAATACCTACACGGCAATCTGTGTATAGATGGAAACATCAACACCGCCATGTGTACAAACATGGAAATATCTACACTGCTATCTCTATAAACATGGAAATATCTACACTGCGGTCTGTATAAACATGGAAATATCTACACCGGTATGTGTATAAACATGGAAATATCGGCACCAGGATCTGTATAAACATGGAAATATATACACTGCTATCTGTATAAACATGGAAAAATCTGCACCGCTATCTCTATAAACATGCAAATATCTACAAAGACATCTGTATAAACATGGAAATACCTACACAGTCATGTGTAGGAACATTTAAATTTCTACACTGACATCTGTATAAACATAGAAATATCTACACAGCCCTCTGTATAAATATGGAATTATCTGCATAGGCATCTGTGTAAACCTGGAAATATCTGCACCGCTATCTGTATAAACCTGGAAATACCTACACCGCTGTCTCTATAAACATGGAAATATGTACACCGCTATGTGTATAAACATGGAAATATCTCCACTGCTCTCTGTATAAACATGGAAATAACTCCACCGTTATATGTATAAACATGGAAATATCTACAGCGCAATCTCTATAAACATTGACAAATCTACACTGCCATCTGTAAAAACATGGAAATATCTACACAGTCATCTGAATAAACATGGAAATATCTACACCACCATCTGTATAAACATGGAAATACCTACAATACCATCTGTATACAGATGGAAATATCTACACGGCCATCTGTATAAACATAGAATTATCTACACTGCCATCTGTAGAAAGATGGAAATATCTACACCGCTATCTCTATAAATATGGAAATATCTACACCGCCATCTCTATAAACATGAAAATATCTACACTGCCATCTCCATAAAGATGGAAGTATCTACTCCGCCATGTGTATAAGCACGGAAATACCTACACCACCATCTGTGTAAACATGGAAATATCTACACCGCTATCTGTATAAACATGGAAATATCTACACCGCCATCTGCATGACCATGGAAATATCTACGCCTCCATCTGTATAAACATGGAAATATCTACACGGCCATCTGTGTATAGACGGAAATACCAACACCGCCATCTGTACAAACATGGAAATATCTACACCGCTATCTCTATAAACATGGAAATATCTGCACTGCCACCTGTTAAAACATGGAAATACCTATACACTCATCTGTATAAAAATGGAAATATCTACAATGCCATCTGTATACACATGGAAATATCTCCACAGCCATCTGTATAAACATGTAAATATCTACACTGCTATCTCTATAAACATGGAAATATCTATACCGCCATCTCTATAAACATGAAAATATCTACACTGCCAGCTCCATAAACATGGAACTAACTACTCCGCCATCTGTATAAATATGGAAACATCTACACCGCCATCTGTGTGAATAAGGAAATATCTACAATGCCATCTGTATAAAGATATAACTATCTGCACGGCGAGCTGTATAAACATGGAAATATCTACATCGCTATCTGTATAAACGTGGAAATACCAACACCGCTATCAGTAAAAACATGGAAATACCTACACCGCTATCTCTATAAACATGGAAATATCTACACCGCTATCTGTATAAACATGGAAATATCTACACTGCTATCTGTATAAACATGGAAATATCTACACCGCGATCTGTATAAACATGGAAATATCTTCACCACGATCTGTATAAACATGGAAATATCTACACCGCTATCTGTATAAATATGGTAATATCTACACCACCATCTATATAAACATGGAAATATCTACACCGACACCTGTATAAACATGGAAATATCTACAATGCCATCTGTAGAAAGGTGGAAATATCTACATCGCAATCTGTGTAAACATGGAAATATCTACACCGATATATGTAAATACATGGAAATATCTACACCCCTATCTGTATAAACATGGAAATATCTACACCGCTATCTCTATAAACATGAAAATATCTGCACTGCCATCTGTAAAAACATGGAAATACCTATACACTCATCTGTATAAACATGGAAATATCTACAATGCCATCTGTATACACATGGAAATATCTCCACAGCCATCTGTATAAACATGTAAATATCTACACTGCTATCTCTATAAACATGGAAATATCTATACCGCCATCTCTATAAACATGAAAATATCTACACTGCCAGCTCCATAAACATGGAACTAACTACTCCGCCATCTGTATAAACATGGAAACATCTACACCGCCATCTGTGTGAATAAGGAAATATCTACAATGCCATCTGTATAAAGATATAACTATCTGCACGGCGAGCTGTATAAACATGGAAATATCTACATCGCTATCTGTATAAACGTGGAAATACCAACACCGCTATCGGTAAAAACATGGAAATATCTACAACGCCATCTATATAAACATGGAAATATTTACACCGCTATGTCTATAAACATGGAAATACCTACACCGCTATCTCTATAAACATGGAAATATCTACACCGCTATCTGTATAAACATGGAAATATCTACACCGCTATCTGTATAAACATGGAAAAATCTACACCGCGATCTGTATAAACATGGAAATATCTTCACCACGATCTGTATAAACATGGAAATATCTACACTGCTATGTGTATAAACATGGTAATATCTACACCACCATCTATATAAACATGGAAATATCTACACCGACACCTGTATAAACATGGAAATATCTACACTGCTATGTGTATAAACATGGAAATATCTACACCGCAATCTGTGTAAACATGGAAATATCTACACCGATATATGTAAAAACATGGAAATATCTACACCCCTATCTGTATAAACATGGAAATATCTACAACGCTATCTCTATAAACATGGAAAAATCAACACCGCTATCTCTATGAACATGGAAATATCTACACCCCCATCTCTATAAACATGGAAATATCTACACCACGATCAGTATAAACATGGAAATATCTACACCGCTATCTCTATAAACATGGAAATATCTCCACTGCTATCTCTATAAACATGGAAATATCTACACCGCCATCTGTAAAAACATGGAAATATCTACAAAGCCATGTGTATATACATGGAAATATCTACAACGCTATCTATATAAACATGGAAATAACTACACCGCTATTTGTATAAACATGGAAATATCTACACCGCCATCTACATATCCATGGAAATATCTGCGCCGTCATCTGTATAAACATGGAAATATCTACAAGGTCATCTGTGTATAGATAGAAATATCAACACCGCCATCTGTACAAACATGGAAATATCTGCACCGCGATCTGTATAAACATGGAAATATCTACACCGCGATCTGTATAAACATGGAAATATCTTCACCACGATCTGTATAAACATGGAAATATCTACACCGCTATCTGTATAAACATGGTAATATCTACAACACCATCTATATAAACATGGAAATATCTACACCGCCATCTGTATAAATATGGAAATATCTACAATGCCATCTGTAGAAAGATGGAAATATCTACACTGCAATCTTTTTAAACATGGAAATATCTACACCGAAATCTGTAAAAACATGGAAATATATACACCGCTCTCTGTATAAATATGGAAATATCTTCACCGCGATCTGTATAAACATGGAAATATCTACACAGCTATCTCTGGAAACATGGAAATATCTACACCGCCATCTGTATAAACATGGAAATAACTACAAAGTCATCTGTATAAACATGGAAATATCTACACAGCCATCTCTATAAACATGGAAATATCTACACAGCCATCTGTATATACATGGAAATATCTACACCGCTATCTGTATAAACATGGAAATATCTACACCGCTATCTCTATAAACATGGATATAACTACACCGTGATCTGTATGAACATGGAAATATTTACACCGCTATCTGTATAAACATGGAAATATCTACACCGCCATCTACATATCCATGGAAATATCTGCGCCGCCATCTGTATAAACATGGAAATATCTACACGGTCATCTGTGTATAGATAGAAATATCAACACCGCCATCTGTACAAACAAGGAAATATATGCACCGCCATCTGTATAAACATGGAAATATCTACACCGCGGTCTGTATAAACATGGAAATATCTACACCGCTATCTGTATAAACATGGAAATATCTACACCGCTATCTCTATAAACATGGAAATATCTACACCGTGATCTGTATAAACATGGAAATATTTACACCGCTATATGTATAAACATGGAAATTTCTACACCGTTATCTGTATAAATATGGAAATATATTCACTGCTATCTCTATAAACATGGAAATATCTACAGTGCCTTCTGTATAAACATGGAAATACCTATACAGTCATCTGTGTAAACATGGAAATATCTACACCACCATCTGTATAAACATGGAAATATCTACAATGCCATCTGTATAAACATGGAAATACCTACACGGCCATCTGTGTATAGATGGAAACATCAACACCGCCATCTGTACAACCCTGGAAACCACCATCTGTGTACACATGGAAATATCTACACAGACATCTGTATAAATATGGAAATATCTACAGGGCCATCTGTATAAACATGGAAATATCTACACTGCCATCTGTAGAAAGATGGAAATATGTACACCGCTATCTCTATAAATATGGAAATATCTACACCGCCATCTCTATAAACATGAAAATATATACACTGCCATCTCCATAAAGATGGAAGTATCTACCCTGCAATGTGTATAAACAGGGAAATATCCACACCACCATCTGTGTAAACATGGAAATATCTACAACGCTATCTGTATATACATGGAAATATCTACACCACCATCTGCATGTCCATGGAAATATCTCCGCCGCCATCTGTATAAACATGGAAATATCTACAAAGCCATCTGTGTATAGATGGAAATATCAACACCGCCATCTGTTCAAACATGGAAATATCTACATCGCTATCTCTATAAACATGGAAATATCTGCACTGTCATCTGTAAAAACATGGAAATACCGATACAGTCATCTGTATAAACATGGAAATATCTACAATGCCATCTCTATACACATGGAAATATCTACACAGCCATCTGTATAAACATGTAAATATCTACACTGCTATCTCTATAAACATGGAAATATCTACACCGCCATCTCTATAAACATGAAAATATCTACACTGCCATCTCCATAAACATGAAACTAACTACTTCGCCATCTGTATAAACATGGAAACACCTACACCGCCATCTGTGTGAATAAGGAAATATCTACACTGCCATCAGTATAAAGATATAAATATCTGCACTGCGAGCTGTAAAAACATGGAAATATCTACATCGCTATCTGTAAAACGTGGAAATACCAACACCGCTATCGGTATAACATGGAAATATCTACACAGCCATCTGTATATACATGGAAATATCTACACGGCTATCTGTATAAACATGGAAATATCTCCACTGCTATCTCTATAAACATCGAAATATCTACACCGCCATCTGTATAAACATGAAAATACTTACAAAGTTATCTGTATAAACATGGAAATATCTACACCGGTATCTGAATAAACATGGAAATATCTACACGACGATCTGTATAAACATGGAAATATTTACACCGCTGTCTGTATAAACCTGGAAATATCTACAGTGCAGTCACTATAAATATGGAAATATCTACACCGCCATCTGTATAAACATGGAAATAATTACACAGTCATGTGTAGGAACATGGAAATATCTACACCACCGTTTGAATAAAGATGGAAATCTCTACAACGTTATCTGTATAAACATGGAAATATCTACACAGAGATCTGTATAAACATGGAAATATGTACAGCACTCTCTGACTAAAGATGGAAATATCTACACCGCTATCTGTAAAAACATGGAAATATCTAAACCACTATCTCTATAAATATGGATATATTTACACCGCTATCTCAATAAACATGGAAATATCTACACCGCTACCTCTATAAACATGGAAATATCTAAACCGCCATCTGCATTAACATGGAAATATCTACAGAGTCATCTGTATAAACCTGGAAATATCTACACTGTCATCTATGTAAACATGGAAATATCTACAGAGAACTCTGTATAAACATGGAAATATCGGCACAGCCATCTGTATAAGCATGGAAATATCTACACCGCTATCTGCATAAACATGGAAATATCGACACCGCTATGAGAATTAACGTGGAAATATCTCCATTGCTATCTGTATAAACATGGACATATCTCCACCGCAATCTTTCTAAACATGAAAATATCTACAACGCTATCTCTATAAACATGGAAATATCTGCACTGTCATCTGTAAAAACATGGAAATACCTATACAGTCATCTCTATAAACATGAAAATATCTACAATGCCATCTGTATACCCATGGAAATATCTACACAGCCATCTGTATAAACATGTAAATATCTACACTGCTATCTCTATAAACATGGAAACATCTACACCGCCATCTCTATAAACCTGAAAATATCTACACTGCCGTCTCCATGAACATGGAACTAACTACTCCGCCATCTGTATAAACATGGAAACATCTACACGGCCATCTGTGTGAATAAGGAAATATCTACAATGACATCTGTATAAAGATATAAATATCAGCACCGCGAGCTGTATAAACATGGAAATATCTAGATCGCTTTGTCTATAAACATGGAAATATCTACACCGCAATCTGTATAAACATGGAAATATCTACACGGCCATCTGTGTATAGATGGAAATATCAACACCGCCATCTATACAAACATGGAAATATCTACACCGCTATCTCTATAAACATGGAAATATCTGCACTGCCATCTGTAAAAACATGGAAATACCTATACAGTCATCTGTATAAACATGGAAATATCTACAATGCCATCTGTATACACATGGAAATATCTACACAGCCATCTGTATAAACATGTAAATATCTACACTGCTATCTCTATAAACATGGAAATTTCTACACCGCCATCTCTATAAACATGAAAATATCTACACTGCCATCTCCATAAACATGGAACTAACTACTCCGCCATCTGTATAAACATGGAAACATCCACACCGCCATCTGTGTGAATAAGGAAATATCTACAATGCCATCTGTATAAAGATATAAATATCTGCACCGCGAGCTGTATAAACATGGAGATATCTACATCGCTATCTATTTAAATGTGAAAATACCATCACCGCTATCGGTATAAACATGGAAATAACTACAACGCCATCTATATAAACATGGAAATATCTACACCGCTATGTCTATAAACATGGAAATACCTACACAGCTATCTCTATAAACATGGAAATATCTACACCAATATCTGTAAAAACATGGAAATATCTACACCGCTATCTGTATAAACATGGAAATATCTACACCGCGATCTGTATAAACATGGAAATAACTTCACCGTGATCTGCATAAACATGGAAATATCTACACCGCTATCTGTATAAACATGGTAATATCTACACCACCATCTATATAAACATGGAAATATCTACACCGCCATCTGTATAAACATGGAAATATCTACAATGCCATCTGTAGAAAGATGGAAATATCTACACTGCAATCTGTATAAACATGGAAATATCTACACCGATATCTGTAAAAATATGGAAATATCTACACCGCTATCTGTATAAACATTGAAATATCTACACCGCGATCTGTATAAACATGGAAATATCTACACCGCGATCTGTATAAACATGGAAATATCTACACCGCTATCTGTATAAACATGGAAATATCTACAAAGCTCTCTCTATAAACATGGAAATATCTGCACCGCCATCTGTATAAACATGGAAATACCTACAAAGTCATCTTTATAAACATGGAAATATCTACAGCGCCATCTCTATAAACATTGACAAATCTACACTGCCATCTGTAAAAACATGGAAATATCCACACAGTCATCTGAATAAACATGAAAATATCTAAACCACCATCTGTATAAACATGGAAATACCTACAATACCATCTGTTTACACATGGAAATATCTACACAGACTTCTGTACAAATATGGAAATATCTACACGGCCATCTGTATAAACATGGAATTATTTACAGTGCCATCTGTAGAAAGATGGAAATATCTACACCGCTATCTCTATAAATATGGAAATATCTACACCGCCATCTCTATAAACATGAAAATATCTACACTGCCATCTCCATAAAGATGGAAGTATCTACTCCGCCATGTTAGTAAACACGGAAATATCTACACCACCATCTGTGTAAACATGGAAATATCTACGCCGCCATCTGTATAAACATGGAAATATCTAGACGGCCATCTGTGTATAGATGGAAATATCAACACCGCCATCTATACAAACATGGAAATATCTACACTGCTATCTCTATAAACATGGAAATATCTGCACTGCCATCTGTAAAAACATGGAAATACCTATACAGTCATCTGTATAAACATGGAAATATCTACAATGCCATCTGTATACACATGGAAATCTCTACACAGCCATCTGCATAAACATGTAAATATCTACACTGCTATCTCTATAAACATGGAAATATCTACACCGCCATCTCTATAAACATGAAATTATCTACACTGCCATCTCCATAAACATGGAACTAACTACTCCGCCATCTGTATAAACATGGAAACATCTACAACGCCATCTGTGTGAATGAGGAAATATCTACAATGCCATCTGTATAAAGATATAAATATCTGCACCGCGAGCTGTATAAACATGGAAATATCTACATAGCTATCTATTTAAACGTGGAAATACCAACACCGCTATCGGTATAAACATGGAAATATTTACAACGCCATCTATATAAACATGGAAATATCTACACCGCTATGTCTATAAACATGGAAATACCTACACAGCTATCTCTATAAACATGGAAATATCTACACCAATATATGTAAAAACATGGAAAAATCTACACCGCTATCTGTATAAACATGGAAATATCTACACCGCGATCTGTATAAACATGGAAATAACTTCACCGTGATCTGCATAAACATGGAAATATCTACACCGCTATCTGTATAAACATGGTAATATCTACACCACCATCTATATAAACATGGAAATATCTACACCGCCATCTGTATAAACATGGAAATATCTACAATGCCATCTGTAGAAAGATGGAAATATCTATACCGCAATCTGTATAAACATGTAAATATCTACACCGATATCTGTAAAAATATGGAAATATCTACACCGCTATCTGTATAAACATTGAAATATCTACACCGCGATCTGTATAAACATGGAAATATCTACACCGCTATCTGTATAAACATGGAAATATCTACAAAACTCTCTCTATAAACATGGAAATATCTGCACCGCCATCTGTATAAACATGGAAATACCTACAAAGTCATCTTTATAAACATGGAAATATCTACAGCGCCATCTCTATAAACATTGACAAATCTACACTGCCATCAGTAAAAACATGGAAATATCCACACAGTCATCTGAATAAACATGGAAATATCTACACCACCATCTGTAATAACATGGAAATACCTACAATACCATCTGTATACACATGGAAATATCTACACAGACTTCTGTATAAATATGGAAATATCTACACGGCCATCTGTATAAACATGGAATTATCTACAGTGCCATCTGTAGAAAGATTGAAATATCTACACCGCTATCTCTATAAATATGGAAATATCTGCACCGCCATCTCTATAAACATGAAAATATCTACACTGCCATCTCCATAAAGATGGAAGTATCTACTCCGCCATGTTAATAAACACGGAAATATCTACACCACCATCTGTGTAAACATGGAAATATCTACGCCGCCATCTGTATAAACATGGAAATATCTAGACGGCCATCTGTGTATAGATGGAAATATCAACACCGCCATCTATACAAACATGGAAAAATCTACACCGCTATCTCTATAAACATGGAAATATCTGCACTGCCATCTGTAAAAACATGGAAATACCTATACAGTCATCTGTATAAACATGGAAATATCTACAATGCCTTCTGTATACACATGGAAATATCTACACAGACATCTGCATAAACATGTAAATATCTACACTGCTATCTCTATAAACATTGAAATATCTACACCGCCATCTCTATAAACATGAAAATATCTACACTGCCATCTCCATAAACATGGAACTAACTACTCCGCCATCTGTATAAACATGGAAACATCTACACCGCCATCTGTGTGAATAAGGTAATATCTACAATGCCATCTGTATAAAGATATAAATATCTGCACCGCGAGCTGTATAAACATGGAAATATCTACATCGCTATCTATTTAAACGTGGAAATACCAACACCGCTATCGGTATAAACATGGAAATATCTACAACGCCATCTATATAAACATGGAAATATCTACACCGCTATGTCTATAAACATGGAAATACCTACACCGCTATCTCTATAAACATGGAAATATCTACACCAATATCTGTAAAAACATGGAAATATCTACACCGCCAGCTGTATAAACATGGAAATATCTACACCGCGATCTGTATAAACATGGAAATAACTTCACGGTGATCTGCATAAACATGGAAATATCTACACCGCTCTCTGTATAAAGATGGTAATATCTACACCACCATCTATATAAACATGGAAATATCTACACCGCCATCTGTATAAACATGGAAATATCTACAATACCATCTGTAGAAAGATGGAAATATCTATACGGCAATCTGTATAAACATGTAAATATCTACACCGATATCTGTAAAAATATGGAAATATCTACACCGCTATCTGTATAAACATTGAAATATCTACACCGCGATCTCTATAAACATGGAAATATCTACACCGCGATCTGTATAAACATGGAAATATCTACACCGCGATCTGTATAAACATGGAAATATATACACCGCTATCTGTGTAAACATGGTAATATCTACAAAGCTCTCTCTATAAACATGGAAATATCTGCACCGCCATCTGTATAAACATGGAAATACCCACAAACTCATCTTTATAAACATGGAAATATCTACAGCGCCATCTCTATAAACATTGACAAATCTACACTGCCATCAGTAAAAACATGGAAATATCCACACAGTCATCTGAATAAACATGGAAATATCTAAACCACCATCTGTATAAACATGGAAATACCTACAATACCATCTGTATACACATGGAAATATCTACACAGACTTCTGTATAAATATGCAAATATCTACATGGCCATCTGTATAAACATGGAATTATCTACAGTGCCATCTGTAGAAAGATGGAAATATCTACACCGCTATCTCTATAAATATGGAAATATCTGCACCGCCATCTCTATAAACATGAAAATATCTACACTGCCATCTCCATAAAGATGGAAGTATCTTCTCCGCCATGTTAATAAACACGGAAATATCTACACCACCATCTGTGTAAACATGGAAATATCTACGCCGCCATCTGTATAAACATGGAAATATCTAGACGGCCATCTGTGTATAGATGGAAATATCAACACCGCCATCTATACAAACATGGAAAAATCTACACCGCTATCTCTATAAACATGGAAATATCTGCACTGCCATCTGTAAAAACATGGAAATACCTATACAGTCATCTGTATAAACATGGAAATATCTACAATGCCTTCTGTATACACATGGAAATATCTACACAGACATCTGCATAAACATGTAAATATCTACACTGCTATCTCTATAAACATTGAAATATCTACACCGCCATCTCTATAAACATGAAAATATCTACACTGCCATCTCCATAAACATGGAACTAACTACTCCGCCATCTGTATAAACATGGAAACATCTACACCGCCATCTGTGTGAATAAGGTAATATCTACAATGCCATCTGTATAAAGATATAAATATCTGCACCGCGAGCTGTATAAACATGGAAATATCTACATCGCTATCTATTTAAACGTGGAAATACCAACACCGCTATTGGTATAAACATGGAAATATCTACAACGCCATCTCTATAAACATGGAAATATCTACACCGCTATGTCTATAAACATGGAAATACCTACACAGCTATCTCTATAAACATGGAAATATCTACACCAATATCTGTAAAAACATGGAAATATCTACACCGCTAGCTGTATAAACATGGAAATATCTACACCGCGATCTGTATAAACATGGAAATAACTTCACCGTGATCTGCATAAACATGGAAATATCTACACCGCTATCTGTATAAACATGGTAATATCTACACCACCATCTATATAAACATGGAAATATCTACACCGCCATCTGTATAAACATGGAAATATCTACAATGCCATCTGTAGAAAGATGGAAATATCTATACGGCAATCTGTATAAACATGTAAATATCTACACCGATATCTGTAAAAATATGGAAATATCTACACCGCTATCTGTATAAACATTGAAATATCTACACCGCGATCTCTATAAACATGGAAATATCTACACCGCGATCTGTATAAACATGGAAATATCTACACCGCGATCTGTATAAACATGGAAATATCTACACCGCTATCTGTGTAAACATGGTAATATCTACAAAGCTCTCTCTATAAACATGGAAATATCTGCACCGCCATCTGTATAAACATGGAAATACCCACAAAGTCATCTTTATAAACATGGAAATATCTACAGCGCCATCTCTATAAACATTGACAAATCTACACTGCCATCAGTAAAAACATGGAAATATCCACACAGTCATCTGAATAAACATGGAAATATCTAAACCACCATCTGTATAAACATGGAAATACCTACAATACCATCTGTATACACATGGAAATCTCTACACAGACTTCTGTATAAATATGCAAATATCTACACGGCCATCTGTATAAACATGGAATTATCTACAGTGCCATCTGTAGAAAGATGGAAATATCTACACCGCTATCTCTATAAATATGGAAATATCTACACCGCCATCTTTATAAGCATGAAAATATCTACACTGCCATCTCCATAAAGATGGAATTATCTACTCCGCCATGTTAATAAACACGGAAATATCTACACCACCATCTGTGTAAACATGGAAATATCTACGCCGCCATCTGTATAAACATGGAAATATCTAGACGGCCATCTGTGTATAGATGGAAATATCAACACCGCCATCTATACAAACATGGAAAAATCTACACCGCTATCTCTATAAACATGGAAATATCTGCACTGCCATCTGTAAAAACATGGAAATACCTATACAGTCATCTGTATAAACATGGAAATATCTACAATGCCTTCTGTATACACGGAAATATCTACACAGACATCTGCATAAACATGTAAATATCTACACTGCTATCTCTATAAACATGGAAATATCTACACCGCAATCTCTATAAACATGAAAATATCTACACTGCCATCTCCATAAACATGGAACTAACTACTCCGCCATCTGTATAAACATGGAAACATCTACACCGCCATCTGTGTGAATAAGGTATTATCTACAATGCCATCTGTATAAAGATATAAATATCTGCACCGCGAGCTGTATAAACATGGAAATATCGACATTGCTATCTATTTAAACGTGGAAATACCAACACCGCTATTGGTATAAACATGGAAATATCTACAACGCCATCAATATAAACATGGAAATATCTACACCGCTATGTCTATAAACATGGAAATACCTACACAGCTATCTCTATAAACATGGAAATATCTACACCAATATCTGAAAAAACATGGAAATATCTACACCGCTATCTGTATAAACATGGAAATATCTACACCACGATCTGTATAAACATGGAAATAACTTCACCGTGATCTGCATAAACATGGAAATATCTACACCGCTATCTGTATAAACATGGTAATATCTACACCACCATCTATATAAACATGGAAATATCTACACCGCCATATGTATAAACATGGAAATATCTACAATGCCATCTGTAGAAAGATGGAAATATCTATACGGCAATCTGTATAAACATGTAAATATCTACACCGATATCTGTAAAAATATGGAAATATCTACACCGCTATCTGTATAAACATTGAAATATCTACACCGCGATCTCTATAAACATGGAAATATCTACACCGCGATCTGTATAAACATGGAAATATCTACACCGCGATCTGTATAAACATGGAAATATATACACCGCTATCTGTGTAAACATGGTAATATCTACAAAGCTCTCTCTATAAACATGGAAATATCTGCACCGCCATCTGTATAAACATGGAAATACCCACAAACTCATCTTTATAAACATGGAAATATCTACAGCGCCATCTCTATAAACATTGACAAATCTACACTGCCATCAGTAAAAACATGGAAATATCCACACAGTCATCTGAATAAACATGGAAATATCTAAACCACCATCTGTATAAACATGGAAATACCTACAATACCATCTGTATACACATGGAAATATCTACACAGACTTCTGTATAAATATGCAAATATCTACACGGCCATCTGTATAAACATGGAATTATCTACAGTGCCATTTGTAGAAAGATGGAAATATCTACACCGCTATCTCTATAAATATGGAAATATCTGCACCGCCATCTCTATAAACATGAAAATATCTACACTGCCATCTCCATAAAGATGGAAGTATCTACTCCGCCATGTTAATAAACACGGAAATATCTACACCACCATCTGTGTAAACATGGAAATATCTACGCCGCCATCTGTATAAACATGGAAATATCTAGACGGCCATCTGTGTATAGATGGAAATATCAACACCGCCATCTATACAAACATGGAAAAATCTACACCGCTATCTCTATAAACATGGAAATATCTGCACTGCCATCTGTAAAAACATGGAAATACCTATACAGTCATCTGTATAAACATGGAAATATCTACAATGCCTTCTGTATACACATGGAAATATCTACACAGACATCTGCATAAACATGTAAATATCTACACTGCTATCTCTATAAACATTGAAATATCAACACCGCCATCTCTATAAACATGAAAATATCTACACTGCCAACTCCATAAACATGGAACTAACTACTCCGCCATCTGTATAAACATGGAAACATCTACACCGCCATCTGTGTGAATAAGGTAATATCTACAATGCCATCTGTATAAAGATATAAATATCTGCACCGCGAGCTGTATAAACATGGAAATATCTACATCGCTATCTATTTAAACGTGGAAATACCAACACCACTATTGGTATAAACATGGAAATATCTACAACGCCATCTATATAAACATGGAAATATCTACACCGCTATGTCTATAAACATGGAAATACCTACACAGCTATCTCTATAAACATGGAAATATCTACACCAATATCTGTAAAAACATGGAAATATCTACACCGCTAGCTGTATAAACATGGAAATATCTACACCGCGATCTGTATAAACATGGAAATAACTTCACCGTGATCTGCATAAACATGGAAATATCTACACCGCTATCTGTATAAACATGGTAATATCTACACCACCATCTATATAAACATGGAAATATCTACACCGCCATCTGTATAAACATGGAAATATCTACAATGCCATCTGTAGAAAGATGGAAATATCTATACGGCAATCTGTATAAACATGTAAATATCTACACCGATATCTGTAAAAATATGGAAATATCTACACCGCTATCTGTATAAACATTGAAATATCTACACCGCGATCTCTATAAACATGGAAATATCTACACCGCGATCTGTATAAACATGGAAATATCTACACCGCGATCTGTATAAACATGGAAATATCTACACCGCTATCTGTGTAAACATGGTAATATCTACAAAGCTCTCTCTATAAACATGGAAATATCTGCACCGCCATCTGTATAAACATGGAAATACCCACAAAATCATCTTTATAAACATGGAAATATCTACAGCGCCATCTCTATAAACATTGACAAATCTACACTGCCATCAGTAAAAACATGGAAATATCCACACAGTCATCTGAATAAACATGGAAATATCTAAACCACCATCTGTATAAACATGGAAATACCTACAATACCATCTGTATACACATGGAAATATCTACACAGACTTCTGTATAAATATGCAAATATCTACACGGCCATCTGTATAAACATGGAATTATCTACAGTGCCATCTGTAGAAAGATGGAAATATCTACACCGCTATCTCTATAAAAATGGAAATATCTACACCGCCATCTTTATAAGCATGAAAATATCTACACTGCCGTCTCCATAAAGATGGAATTATCTACTCCGCCATGTTAATAAACACGGAAATATCTACACCACCATCTGTGTAAACATGGAAATATCTACGCCGCCATCTGTATAAACATGGAAATATCTAGACGGCCATCTGTGTATAGATGGAAATATCAACACCGCCATCTATACAAACATGGAAAAATCTACACCGCTATCTCTATAAACATGGAAATATCTGCACTGCCATCTGTAAAAACATGGAAATACCTATACAGTCATCTGTATAAACATGGAAATATCTACAATGCCTTCTGTATACACGGAAATATCTACACAGACATCTGCATAAACATGTAAATATCTACACTGCTATCTCTATAAACATTGAAATATCTACACCGCAATCTCTATAAACATGAAAATATCTACACTGCCATCTCCATAAACATGGAACTAACTACTCCGCCATCTGTATAAACATGGAAACATCTACACCGCCATCTGTGTGAATAAGGTATTATCTACAATGCCATCTGTATAAAGATATAAATATCTGCACCGCGAGCTGTATAAACATGGAAATATCGACATTGCTATCTATTTAAACGTGGAAATACCAACACCGCTATTGGTATAAACATGGAAATATCTACAACGCCATCAATATAAACATGGAAATATCTACACCGCTATGTCTATAAACATGGAAATACCTACACAGCTATCTCTATAAACATGGAAATATCTACACCAATATCTGAAAAAACATGGAAATATCTACACCGCTATCTGTATAAACATGGAAATATCTACACCACGATCTGTATAAACATGGAAATAACTTCACCGTGATCTGCATAAACATGGAAATATCTACACCGCTATCTGTATAAACATGGTAATATCTACACCACCATCTATATAAACATGGAAATATCTACACCGCCATATGTATAAACATGGAAATATCTACAATGCCATCTGTAGAAAGATGGAAATATCTATACCGCAATCTGTATAAACATGTAAATATCTACACCGATATCCGTAAAAATATGGAAATATCTACACTGCTATCTGTATAAACATTGAAATATCTACACCGCGATCTGTATAAACATGGAAATATCTACACCGCGATCTGTATAAACATGGAAATATCTACACCACTATCTGTATAAACATGGAAATATCTACAAAGCTCTCTCTATAAACATGGAAATATCTGCACCGCCATCTGTATAAACATGGAAATACCTGCAAAGTCATCTGTATAAACATGGAAATATCTACAGTGCCATCTCTATAAACATTGACAAATCTACACTGCCATCTGTAAAAACATGGAAATATCCACACAGTCATCTAAATAAACATGGAAATATCTACACCACCATCTGTATAAACATGGAAATACCTACAGTACCATCTGTATACACGTGGAAATTTCTACACAGACTTCTGTATAAATATGGAAATATCTACATGGCCATCTGTATAAACATGGAATTACCTACTGTGCCATCTGTAGAAAGATGGAAATATCTACACCGCTATCTCTATAAATCTGGAAATATCTACACCGCCATCTCTATAAACATGAAAATATCTACACTGCCATCTCCATAAAGATGGAAGTATCTACTCCACCATGTTAATAAACACGGAAATAACTACACCACCATATGTGTAAACATGGAAATATCTATGCCGCCATCTGTATAAACATGGAAATATCTAGACGGCCATCTGTGTATAGATGGAAATATCAACACCGCCATCTGTACAAACATGGAAATATCTACACCGCTATCTCTATAAACATGGAAATATCTGCACTGCCATCTGTAAAAACATGGAAATACCTATACAGTCATCTGTATAAACATGGAAATATCTACAATGCCATCTGTATACACATGGAAATATCTACACAGCCATCTGTATAAACATGTAAATATCTACACTGCTATCTCTATAAACATGGAAATATCTCCACTGCCATCTCCATAAACATGGAACTAACTACTCCGCCATCTGTATAAACATGGAAATATCTACACCGCCATCTGTGTGAATAAGGAAATATCTACAATGCCATCTGTATAAAGATATAAATATCTGCACCGCGAGCTGTATAAACATGGAAATATCTACATCGCTATCTGTATAAACGTGGAAATACCAACACCGCTATCGGTATAAACATGGAAATATCTACAACGCCATCTATATAAACATGGAAATATCTGCACCGCTATATCTATAAACATGGAAATACCTACACCACTATCTCTATAAACATGGAAATAACTACACCGCTATCTGTATAAACATGGAAATAAATACACCACTATTTGTATTAACAGGAAATATCTACACCACCATCTGTTTAAACATGGAAATATCTACAGAGACATCTGTTTATACATGGAAATATCCACACCGCTATATGTATAAGCATGGAAATATCAACACCGCCATCTGTACAAACATGGAAATATCTACACCGCTATCTCTAAAAACACGGAAATTTCTACACCGTTATCTGTATAAATATGGAAATATCTACACCGCTATCTCTATAAACATGAGAATATCTACAACGCCATCTGTATAAACATGGAAATACCTATACTGTCATTTGTGTAAACATGGAAATATCTACACCACCATCTGTATAAACATGGAAATGTCTACAATGCCATCTGTATACACATGGAAATAACTACATGGAAATCTGTGTATAGATGGAATCATCAACACCGCCATCTGTACAAACTTGGAAATATCTACACTGCTATCTCTATAAACATGGAAATATATACACGGCGGTCTGCATAAACATGGAAATATCTACATTGGTATCTGTATAAACATGTAAATATCTACACCACGACCTGTATAAACATGGAAAGATATACACTGCTATCTCTGTAAACATGGAAATATCTGCACCGCTATCTCTATAGACATGGAAATATCTACAAAGCCATCTGCATAAACATGGAAATACCTACACAGACATGTGTAGGAACATGGAAATATCTACACTGCCATCTGTATACACATAGAAATATCTACACAGCCCTCTGTATTAATATGGAGATATCTGCATAGGTATCTGTAAACATGGAAATATCTACACAGCAATCTGTATAAACATGGAAATATCTACACCGCTATCCGTATAGATATGAAATTTCTAAACCGCTATCTCTATATAATTTGAAATATCTACACTGCTATCTGTATAAACATGGAAATATCTTCAATTCTATCAGTATAAACATGGAAATATCTACACCGCCATCTGTATATACATGGAAATATCTCCACTGCTATCTCTATAAACATCGAAATATCTACACCGCCATCTGTATAAACATGGAAATATTTACAAAGTTGTCTGTATAAACATGGAAATATCTACACCTCCATCTGTATAAACATGGAAACATCTACACAACCATGTGTATATACATGGAAATATCTACAACGCTATCTATATAAACATGGAAATAACTACACCGCTATCTTTATAAACATGGAAATATCTACACTGCCATCTAAATATCCATGGAAATATCTGTGCCGCCATCTGTATAAACATGGAAATATCGAAAAGGTCATCTGTGTATAGATGGAAATATCAACACCACCATCTGTACAAACATGGAAATATCTGCACCGCTATCTGTATAAACATGGAAATATCTACACCGCGGTCTGTATAAACACGGAAATATCTACACCGCTATCTCTATAAACATGGAAATATCTACACCGTGATCTGTATAAACATAGAAATATTTACACCGCTATCTTTATAAACATGGAAATTTCTACACCGTTATCTGTATAAATATGGAAATATCTTCACCGCTATCTCTATAAAGATGGAATTGTCTACACCGCCATCTGTATAAACATGGAAATACCTATACAGTCATCTGTGTAAACATGGAAATATCTACACCACCATCTGTATAAACATGGAAATATCTACAATGCCATCTGTATACACATGGAAATACCTACACGGCAATCTGTGTATAGATGGAAACATCAACACCGCCATGTGTACAAACATGGAAATATCTACACTGCTATCTCTATAAACATGGAAATATCTACACTGCGGTCTGTATAAACATGGAAATATCTACACCGGTATGTGTATAAACATGGAAATATCGGCACCAGGATCTGTATAAACATGGAAATATATACACTGCTATCTGTATAAACATGGAAAAATCTGCACCGCTATCTCTATAAACATGCAAATATCTACAAAGACATCTGTATAAACATGGAAATACCTACACAGTCATGTGTAGGAACATTTAAATTTCTACACTGACATCTGTATAAACATAGAAATATCTACACAGCCCTCTGTATAAATATGGAATTATCTGCATAGGCATCTGTGTAAACCTGGAAATATCTGCACCGCTATCTGTATAAACCTGGAAATACCTACACCGCTGTCTCTATAAACATGGAAATATGTACACCGCTATGTGTATAAACATGGAAATATCTCCACTGCTCTCTGTATAAACATGGAAATAACTCCACCGTTATATGTATAAACATGGAAATATCTACAGCGCAATCTCTATATACATTGACAAATCTACACTGCCATCTGTAAAAACATGGAAATATCTACACAGTCATCTGAATAAACATGGAAATATCTACACCACCATCTGTATAAACATGGAAATACCTACAACACCATCTGTATACAGATGGAAATATCTACACGGCCATCTGTATAAACATAGAATTATCTACACTGCCATCTGTAGAAAGATGGAAATATCTACACCGCTATCTCTATAAATATGGAAATATCTACACCGCCATCTCTATAAACATGAAAATATCTACACTGCCATCTCCATAAAGATGGAAGTATCTACTCCGCCATGTGTATAAGCACGGAAATACCTACACCACCATCTGTATAAACATGGAAATATCTACACCGCTATCTGTATAAACATGGAAATATCTACACCGCCATCTGCATGACCATGGAAATATCTACGCCTCCATCTGTATAAACATGGAAATATCTACACGGCCATCTGTGTATAGACGGAAATACCAACACCGCCATCTGTACAAACATGGAAATATCTACACCGCTATCTCTATAAACATGGAAATATCTGCACTGCCACCTGTAAAAACATGGAAATACCTATACACTCATCTGTATAAAAATGGAAATATCTACAATGCCATCTGTATACACATGGAAATATTTCCACAGCCATCTGTATAAACATGTAAATATCTACAATGCTATCTCTATAAACATGGAAATATCTATACCGCCATCTCTATAAACATGAAAATATCTACACTGCCAGCTCCATAAACATGGAACTAACTACTCCGCCATCTGTATAAATATGGAAACATCTACACCGCCATCTGTGTGAATAAGGAAATATCTACAAGGCCATCTGTATAAAGATATAACTATCTGCACGGCGAGCTGTATAAACATGGAAATATCTACATCGCTATCTGTATAAACGTGGAAATACCAACACCGCTATCGGTAAAAACATGGAAATACCTACACCGCTATCTCTATAAACATGGAAATATCTACACCGCTATCTGTATAAACATGGAAATATCTACACTGCTATCTGTATAAACATGGAAATATCTACACCGCGATCTGTATAAACATGGAAATATCTTCACCACGATCTGTATAAACATGGAAATATCTACACAGCTATCTGTATAAATATGGTAATATCTACACCACCATCTATATAAACATGGAAATATCTACACCGACACCTGTATAAACATGGAAATATCTACAATGCCATCTGTAGAAAGGTGGAAATATCTACATCGCAATCTGTGTAAACATGGAAATATCTACACCGATATATGTAAATACATGGAAATATCTACACCCCTATCTGTATAAACATGGAAATATCTACACCGCTATCTCTATAAACATGAAAATATCTGCACTGCCATCTGTAAAAACATGGAAATACCTATACACTCATCTGTATAAACATGGAAATATCTACAATGCCATCTGTATACACATGGAAATATCTCCACAGCCATCTGTATAAACATGTAAATATCTACACTGCTATCTCTATAAACATGGAAATATCTATACCGCCATCTCTATAAACATGAAAATATCTACACTGCCAGCTCCATAAACATGGAACTAACCACTCCGCCATCTGTATAAACATGGAAACATCTACACCGCCATCTGTGTGAATAAGGAAATATCTACAATGCCATCTGTATAAAGATATAACTATCTGCACGGCGAGCTGTATAAACATGGAAATATCTACATCGCTATCTGTATAAACGTGGAAATACCAACACCGCTATCGGTAAAAACATGGAAATATCTACAACGCCATCTATATAAACATGGAAATATTTACACCGCTATGTCTATAAACATGGAAATACCTACACCGCTATCTCTATAAACATGGAAATATCTACACTGCTATCTGTATAAACATGGAAATATCTACACCGCTATCTGTATAAACATGGAAAAATCTACACCGCGATCTGTATAAACATGGAAATATCTTCACCACGATCTGTATAAACATGGAAATATCTACACTGCTATGTGTATAAACATGGTAATATCTACACCACCATCTATATAAACATGGAAATATCTACACCGACACCTGTATAAACATGGAAATATCTACAATGCCATCTGTAGAAAGATGGAAATATCTACACCGCAATCTGTGTAAACATGGAAATATCTACACCGATATATGTAAAAACATGGAAATATCTACACCCCTATCTGTATAAACATGGAAATATCTACAACGCTATCTCTATAAACATGGAAAAATCAACACCGCTATCTCTATGAACATGGAAATATCTACACCCCCATCTTTATAAACATGGAAATATCTACACCACGATCAGTATAAACATGGAAATATCTACACCGCTATCTGTATAAACATGGAAATATCTCCACTGCTATCTCTATAAACATGGAAATATCTACACCGCCATCTGTAAAAACATGGAAATATCTACAAAGCCATGTGTATATACATGGAAATATCTACAACGCTATCTATATAAACATGGAAATAACTACACCGCTATTTGTATAAACGTGGAAATATCTACACCGCCATCTACATATCCATGGAAATATCTGCGCCGCCATCTGTATAAACATGGAAATATCTACAAGGTCATCTGTGTATAGATAGAAATATCAACACCGCCATCTGTACAAACATGGAAATATCTGCACCGCGATCTGTATAAACATGGAAATATCTACACCGCGATCTGTATAAACATGGAAATATCTTCACCACGATCTGTATAAACATGGAAATATCTACACCGCTATCTGTATAAACATGGTAATATCTACAACACCATCTATATAAACATGGAAATATCTACACCGCCATCTGTATAAATATGGAAATATCTACAATGCCATCTGTAGAAAGATGGAAATACCTACACTGCAATCTTTTTAAACATGGAAATATCTACACCGAAATCTGTAAAAACATGGAAATATATACACCGCTCTCTGTATAAATATGGAAATATCTTCACCGCGATCTGTATAAACATGGAAATATCTACACAGCTATCTCTGGAAACATGGAAATATCTACACCGCCATCTGTATAAACATGGAAATAACTACAAAGTCATCTGTATAAACATGGAAATATCTACACAGCCATCTCTATAAACATGGAAATATCTACACAGCCATCTGTATATACATGGAAATATCTACACCGCTATCTGTATAAACATGGAAATATCTACACCGCTATCTCTATAAACATGGATATAACTACACCGTGATCTGTATGAACATGGAAATATTTACACCGCTATCTGTATAAACATGGAAATATCTACACCGCCATCTACATATCCATGGAAATATCTGCGCCGCCATCTGTATAAACATGGAAATATCTACACGGTCATCTGTGTATAGATAGAAATATCAACACCGCCATCTGTACAAACAAGGAAATATATGCACCGCCATCTGTATAAACATGGAAATATCTACACCGCAGTCTGTATAAACATGGAAATATCTACACCGCTATCTGTATAAACATGGAAATATCTACACCGCTATCTCTATAAACATGGAAATATCTACACCGTGATCTGTATAAACATGGAAATATTTACACCGCTATATGTATAAACATGGAAATTTCTACACCGTTATCTGTATAAATATGGAAATATATTCACTGCTATCTCTATAAACATGGAAATATCTACAGTGCCTTCTGTATAAACATGGAAATACCTATACAGTCATCTGTGTAAACATGGAAATATCTACACCACCATCTGTATAAACATGGAAATATCTACAATGCCATCTGTATAAACATGGAAATAACTACACGGCCATCTGTGTATAGATGGAAACATCAACACCGCCATCTGTACAACCCTGGAAACCACCATCTGTGTACACATGGAAATATCTACACAGACATCTGTATACATATGGAAATATCTACAGGGCCATCTGTATAAACATGGAAATATCTACACTGCCATCTGTAGAAAGATGGAAATATGTACACCGCTATCTCTATAAATATGGAAATATCTACACCGCCATCTCTATAAACATGAAAATATATACACTGCCATCTCCATAAAGATGGAAGTATCTACCCTGCAATGTGTATAAACACGGAAATATCCACACCACCATCTGTGTAAACATGGAAATATCTACAACGCTATCTGTATATACATGGAAATATCTACACCACCATCTGCATGTCCATGGAAATATCTCCGCCGCCATCTGTATAAACATGGAAATATCTACAAAGCCATCTGTGTATAGATGGAAATATCAACACCGCCATCTGTTCAAACATGGAAATATCTACATCGCTATCTCTATAAACATGGAAATATCTGCACTGTCATCTGTAAAAACATGGAAATACCGATACAGTCATCTGTATAAACATGGAAATATCTACAATGCCATCTCTATACACATGGAAATATCTACACAGCCATCTGTATAAACATGTAAATATCTACACTGCTATCTCTATAAACATGAAAATATCTACACTGCCATCTCCATAAACATGAAACTAACTACTTCGCCATCTGTATAAACATGGAAACACCTACACCGCCATCTGTGTGAATAAGGAAATATCTACACTGCCATCAGTATAAAGATATAAATATCTGCACTGCGAGCTGTAAAAACATGGAAATATCTACATCGCTATCTGTAAAACGTGGAAATATCTACACGGCCATCTGTATAAACATGGAAATATCTACACAGACATCTGTATAAACACGGAAATATCTGAACTGCCAACTGTGGAAAGATGGAAATATCTACACCACGATCTGTATAAATATGAAAATATCTACACCGCTATCTGTGTAAAGATGGAAATATCTACACCGCAATCTGTGCAAAGATGGAAGTATCTACACCGCTATCTCTGTAAACATGGAAATATCTACGCCACTATCTGTATAAACATGGAAATATCTGCATCGCTATCTGTATAAACATGGAAATATCTACACCGCTATCTGTATAAAGCTGGAAAGATCTACACAGCTATCTGTATAAATATGGAAATATGTACAACGCTGTCTCTCTAAACATGGAAATGTTTACACCGCTATCTCTATAAACATGGAAATATCTACATCGTTGTCTCTATAAACATGAAAATATCTACACTGACACATGTATAAACATGGAAATAACTTCACAGTCATCTATATAAACATGGAAATATCTACACCAACATCTGTATAAACATGGAAATATCTACACGGAAAGCTGTATAAACATGGAAATATCTAGAGAGTCATCTCTATAAACATGGAAATATCCATACCGCTATCTGTATAAACAGGGAAATGCCCACTCCGCTATCTGTATAAACATGGAAATAGCCACACCGCTATCTGTAAACATGGAAATGTCTGCACCGCTATCTTTATAAACATGGAAATATCTGCAATTCTATCTGTGTAAACATAGAAATATCTACACGGCTATATGTGTAAACATGGAAATATCTGCACCGCTATCTGTACAAAGATCAAAATATCTACACAACTATCTCTAAAACTTGGAAATATCTACACCGCTCTCTGTATAAACCTGGAAATATCTACACCGATATCGGCATAAACAAGGAAATATCTACACCGCCATCTGTATAACATGGAAATACCTACTCCGCTATCTGTACAAATATGGAAATATCCACACCGCTATCTCTATAAACATGGAAATAACTACACCGATTTCTCCATATACATGGAAATATCTACACTGTAATCTCTATATACATGGAAATATCTACACCGCCATCTGCATAAACATGGAAATATCTACCCCACTATCTGTATAAACATGGAAATATCTTCCCTGCCATCTATATAAACATGGAAATATCTACACCGCCATCTGTATAAAGATGGAAATATCTACACCGCAATCTGCATAAATATGGAAATAGCTACACCGCAACCTCTATAGACATGTAAATATCTACACCGCTATCTGTGTAAACATGGAAATATCTACACTGCCATCTGTATAAAGATGGAAATATCTACACCGCGAGCTGTATAAACATGGAAATATCTACCCCACTATCTGTATAAACATGGAAATATCTTCACTGCCATCTGTATAAACATGGAAATATCTACACGGCCATCTGTATAAAGATGGAAATACCTACACCGCAATCTGTATAAATATGGAAATAGCCACACCGCTACCTCTATAGACATGTAAATATCTACACCACTATCTGTATAAACAAGGAAATATCTACACTGCCATCTGTATAAAGATGAAAATATCTACACCGCGATCTGTATAAATATGGAAATATCTACACCGCCATCTGTATAAACATGGAAATATCTACAAATCTATCTCTATAAACATGTAAATATCTACACCGCTATCTGTATAAACATGGAAATATCTACTCTGTCATCTGTATAAACATGGAAATATCTGAACTGCCATCTGTGGAAAGATGGAAATATGTACACCACGATCTGTATAAATATGAAAATATCTACACCGCTATCTCTGTAAAGATGGAAATATCTACACTGCAATCTGTGCAAAGATGGAAATATCTACACCGCTATCTCTGTAAACATGGAAATATCTACGCCTCTTTCTCTATAAACATGGAAATATCTACACTGCTATATCTATAAACATGGAAATATCTACACCGCTATCTGTATAAACATGGAAATATCTACACCGCTATCTATACAAACATGGAAATATCTACAATGCTATCTGTGTAAACATGGAAATATCTACACAGCTATCTGTGTAATCTTGGAAATATCTACACAGGTATCTGTGTAAAAATGGGAATATCTACACGGCAATCTGTGCAAAGAGGGAAATATCTACACCGCTATCTCTGAAAACATGGACATATCTACACAGCTATCTGTATAAACATGGAAATATCTAAAACGCTATCTGTATAAACAAGGAAATATCTACACCGCCATCTGTAGAAACATGGAAATATCTACTCCACCATCTGTATAAACATGGAAATACCTACACCGCTATCTGTACAAATATGGAAATATCTACACAGCTATCTCTATACACATGGAAATACCAACATCGATTTCTCTATAAACATGGAAATATCTACATCGCAATCTCTATAGACATGGAATTATCTACACCGCCATCTCTATAAACATGAAAATATCTACACCGCCATCTTCAGAAACATGGCTGTATCTACACCGCTATCTGTATAAACAAGGAAATATCTACACCGCCATCTGTAGAAACATGGAAAAATGTACACCGCCATCTCTATAAACATGGAAATACCTACACTGCTATATGTAGAAATATGGAAATATCTACACCGCTATCTCTATAAACATGGAAATACCAACACCGCCATGTGTAGATACATGGAAATATCTACACCGCCATCTCTATAAACATGGAAATACCTACACCGCTATCTGTAGAAATATGGAAATATCTACACCGCTATCTGTATAAACATGGAAATACCAACTCCGCTTTCTCTATAAACATGGAAATACCTACATCGCAATCTCTATAAACATGGAATTATCTACACAGCAATCTCTAAAACATGAAAATATCTACACTGCCATCTTCAGAAATATGGCTGATTCTACACCGCCATCTGTATAAACATGGAAATATCTACACCACTATCTGTATAAACATGGAAAAACCTTCACTGCCATCTGTATAAAGATGGAAATATCTGCACTGCGAGTTGTATAAACATGGATATATCTACACCGCTATCTCTATAAACATGGAAATAACTACAACGCCATCTGTATAAACATGGAAACACCTACACTGCTATCTCTATAAATATGGAAATATCCACACAGCTATCTCTATAAACATGGAAATACCTAAACAGATTTCTCTATAAACATGGAAATATCTACACTGCAATCTCTATATACATGGAAATATCTACACCGCCATCTCTATAAACATGAAAATATCTACACCGCCATCTTCAGAAACATGGATGTATCTACACCGCCATCTGTATAAACATGGAAATATCTACACCACTATCGGTATAAACATGGAAATATCTTCACTGACATCTGTATAAACATGGAAATAAATACACCGCAATCTGTATAAATATGGAAATACCTACACCGCTACCTCTATAGACATGTAAATAGCTACACCCCTCTCTGTATAAACATGGAAATATCTACACTGCCATCTGTATAAAGATGGAAATATCTACACCGCGAACTGTATAAACATGGAAATATCTACACCGCAATCTGTATAAACATGGAAATATCTACAATGCTATCTCTGTAAACATGGAAATATCTACACAGCTATCTGTGTAAACTTGGAAATATCTACACCGCTATCTGTGTAAATTTGGCAATACTTACACCGCAATCTCTGCAACGATGGAAATATCTACACCGCTATCTCTGTAAACATGGAAATATCTACACCGCTATCTGTACAAACATG